>NC_056599.1:38669484-38778534 GCF_018340385.1 Cyprinus carpio
ACAGAAAATGATGCACAACCAACCACCGACGAGATAAACACAGCCTTATGAGGATTGTCAATCAAAATTGATTCAAAAATTTGAGTGAACTTCACAAGGAATGGATTGAGGGCTGGGTCAAACGCATCAAAGATGCCCACCACACACAGACGTGTCGAGGACTTTGGCTACAGTGTCTGTAGTCCTTCTCTGTTAAGCCACTCCTGAACCACAGACACGTCAGAGGCATCTTACCTGGGCTAAGGAGAAGAAGAACTGGACTGTTGCCCAGTGGGTTCCAAGAATCCTCTTTTCAGACGAGAGCAAAAGTTTTGTATTTCATTTGGAAAACCAAGAGCTTCCTAGATTATGGAGGAAGGGTGGTTGAAGCTCATAGCCCAAGTTGCTTGAAGTCCAGAGTCCTTAAGTTTTTCCACAGTCTGTGATGATTTGGGGTGCACATGTCACCTGCTGGTGTTGGTCCATTGTGTTTTTTGAAAACTAAAGTCACTGCACCCGTTTACTAAGAAATTTTGGAGCTCTTTATGCTTCCTTCTGCTGATCAGCTTTTTGAAGATGCTGATTTCATTTTCCAGCAGGATTTGGCACCAAAAAGTTTGGTTAAATGACCATGGTGTTGGTGTGCTTGACTGGCCAGCAAACTCACCAGACCTGAACCCCAGAGAGAATCCTATGGGTATGTGTCAAGAGAAAATGAGAAACAAGAGACCAAACAGTGCAGATGAGCTGAAGGCCACTGTCAAAGAGACCTTGGCTTCCATACCACCTCAGCAGTGCCACAAACTGATCACCTCCATGCCACGCCAAATTGAAGCAGTAATTAAAGCTAAAGGAGCCCTAAACAAGTATTGAGTACATGTACAGTAAATGAACGTACTTCCAGAAGGCCAACAATTCACTAAAAATGTTTTTTTTTTTTTTATTGGTTTATGATAAATATTCAAATTTGTTTAAGACAGTGAATTGGTGGGGTTTTGTTAATGTGAGCCAAAATCATCACAATAAAAAGAAAGCCAAACACTTAAAGTACTTCACAGTCTGTATGCACTGAATGTATTTAATACAACCAGTTTCACACCCAATTGAGTTAAATATACTGAAATTAACTTGTCCACGACATTCTCATTTATTGATATGCACCTGTATATATTATGTTATTTCCTGTTCGGCAGGCCTGTGCTCCCTTGTTCCACTGGAACGTGCTTACCGAAAAGGAGGAAGCCATGAATACCACCTGTTTGGGAACTGCCAGCTTTTGGGACATGCAAACAGGAAAGCTGGCACTTACTAACGCCCCCTGCAGGGAATTTATGTCGAGGGTTTTACGTCAAAGGCTGTAAGATGCTGCATTTACTGCTGCCCTATTGAGAAATATAGCCGCTATGATTACAGTTCTGTTTTAAATATGCATTATAAATTCTCTGTGATTTCATTGTCTAATGTTTCACGCTTCAAGCACTCTGACCAATAATGGCCCAATCCCTATGTGCAGATCGTGACAAGCGTTACTGTGAGGCTGGATTTACCACAGATATCACAGAGGTTCCTTGCTTCTCTTTTAATGACAGTGGAGTAATCTGAATAGAGCTATTTTGAATGTATTTGCATATCCAAGTCACCAACGAATGAATGAATGAAATTCCTTACCATACAATTGCCATTATATGCAATACATATGATACCATAAAAATATTTATTAAATGGTTATAACATGGAAATATATATATATATATATATATATTAATCATATATATATATATATATATATATAATTATATATAATTGATATATATAATAAATCTCTTTTTTTTTTTTTTCCTTTATTTAAAAACAATGGTTTTGACAGAATGGCAGAGTGATACTCGGTGCACCAGGAGGCTATTATTTTCAAGGTAAGGTATGTTAGAAAAGCTACAGCATGTAGAGGAGGCGATCTTACAAAGAATGTTCCCTCTAGTCTAGAACAAGGCTGATTTTACTACAGTGATTCAAATATTTGAAAAGATGTTTTTGTTTTTAAATGTTAATTGACAGAGCACTTTCAGTGGGGTTTATATGACTTTGTGAAGTGTACTGTCACTTCCGCGGCACTGTCACACAGCTTTTCTCTTTACTTCAGGTCAGATCATCACTGCATCTCTTACTAACATCATTAGCAAGTGGCAGTACATCATCTCCCCCCTTCACTCAGTGAGAGATGAGACCAAAACTCCAGAAAGATTTTGACTACTAACGACCTGTATCCTGGGTAAGATGTGATGTCTGACATTAGAAACTGAGACTAAGTTATCTCTTTTTTTATATATAATAAGTACAGTATGATGATAAAATCATCCAGTGAAAGTTTTTGTTATTGTTCTGCATCATAGGATACTCTGTTGCTGCTGGCCATTTTAATAAAGACAGCATCACAGGTGATAAGTATAAATAACAAGCCATTTAATTTTTTTCATATATTCAGTTTAAAAATGCACACATGACTTTCATCTGCAGCTCTTATCTGCACTGTTTTTATTGTCGATGATTGCAGATTATGTTGTGGAGCGTCCCAAACGATTTGCACACCGCAGGCTCTGTAAGCGCTCTTTTACACTGTTACATGGATGATATGCACTTCAATTATCCTCGTGTACAGTTACACAATTGATTATGGAGTTGATCGGGTAAATTTGTTGTTGTACTATGCTTGTTTTTAGGTTAAAATAATAAATGGAGCAACTGAGCCCCTGCAAATCATGAAGGCGATTAGTGGCATCCAGGTTATTTGATTTGATTTGTAATACAGGATATGAACTAGTGAAAATTCTGTTTAATTTGTTCTCAATAGTCTATTATTGTTAAGCTATTACAATACTGTTTAAAGTTTGGGGTCAGTGATTTTTTTCATATTACAGGTGCATCTCAAAAAATGTGAATATTGTGAAAAAAAAAAATTTTTGTAACATTTTCAAAAAGTTAAACTTTCATATATTCTAGATTCATTACATGTAAAGTAAAACATTAAAATTTTTTATTTTTTTTTTTTATTTTGATGATTAGAGCTTACAGCTCATGAAAGTCAAAACTCCACTATCTCAAAATATTAGAATATGAGTTTAATTAAATGACCATCCCTACAAAATAAATTCTGGGGTATCTCTTGTTCCTTAGGGCCTTTTGCACCACAGAAAACTTCTCACACCAAAACTAACCATAAAAACACCAACGACACCCTCCACAAAGAGAGTAAGTTACAGAAGGTAATCACAGAAAGGAGTGGCTGTTCACAGAGTGCTGTATCAAAGCATATTAAATGCAAAGTTGACTGGAAGGAAGAAATTGGTTAGGAAAAGGTGCACAAGCAACAGGGATGATCGCAAGCTTGAGAATACTGTCAAACAAAGGTGATTCAAACATTTGGGAGAACTTCACAAAGAGTGGACTGAAGCTGGAGTCACCAAGCTCAGACGTCTTCAAGAAAAGGGCTACCAAGCCACTTCTGAAACAGAAACAATGTCAGAAGCATCTTACCTGGGCTAAGGAGAAAAAGAAACTGGACTGTTTGCTCAGTGTCCAAAGCCCTCTTTTCAGATAAAATCACATTTTGAATTTCATCTGGAAATCAAGGTCTGGAGTCTGGAGGAGGGACTGGAGAGGCACAGAATCCAAGCTGCTTGAAGTCCAGTGTGAAATTTCAGAAGTCAGTGATGATTTGGGCTGACGTGACGTCTGCTGGTGTTGATCTATTGTGATTTAGCAAGTCCAAGTGAATCCAGGAGATTTTGGAGCACTTTATGCTTCCATCTGCTACCAAGCTTTATGGAGATGCTGGTTTCTTTTTCCAGCAGGACATAGCACCTGCCCACAGTGCCACAACCACTTCCAAGTGGTTTGCTGACCGTGATATTACTGTGCTTGATTGGCCAGCCAACATGCCTGACCTGAACCCCATATGGAATCTATGGGGTATTTTCAAGAGAAATATGAGAAACAGTCAATCCGACAATACAGATGTGCTGAAGGCTCATAGGCCTCAGCAGTGCCACAGGCTGATTGCTTCCATGACACACCTGTCACTGATGCTGGAGGAGTTGTTTGCTAAAAGAGTCCCGAATGAGTATTTAGTGCATAAATGAACATACTTCAAAGAACTTGAACTTTTCCATTTTGCAATTCCTTTTTTTGATTGATCTTAGGAAATATTCTAATATTTTGAGATACTGGATTTTTGACTTTCATGAGCTGTAAGCTCTAATCATCGAAATTAAAACAAAACAAAAACTTTTGAAATGTTTTACTTTACAAGTAATGAATCTAAAATATATGAAAGTTTCACTTTTTAAAATAAGTTACAATTTTTTTTCACTATATTCTATTTATTCTATTTTTTTGAAAACGCACCTATATATATATATATCTATATATATATATTATATATATATATAAAATTTTCTTCAGCTATTACACATTATATTGTTCAAAAAGTGTTCAAAAGTTTCAAACAAATGTTATTTTGAACTTTCTATTCATTAAAGAATCCTGAAAGATTATATATATATATATATATATATATATATTATAATATATATATATATATATATATATATTATGTATGTATGTATGTATACGGTTTCCACCATACAGCACAAACTGTTTCATATATATAATACATTTTCTTGAGAACCAAATTGTCATATTAGGATGATTTTTGAAGGATCATGTGATATGACTGCTGAAAATTCAGCTTTGCATCACAGGAATAAATGACATTTTAAAACGTATTAAAATAGAAAACAGTTATTTTGAATAGTAATACTTTTTTCATAATATTACTGTTTTGCCATATTTTTGATTGAATAATTGCAGACTTTGTGAGCATAAGAGACTTCAGAAACATGAAAAATCCTACCGATCCCAATTATTTGAATGGTAGTGTATGTTACCTTTATTTTTAATGCAGTAATGATACTTTTTGTCTGCTTTTCTGTAGATAGCGTCTTATTTTGGACATTCTGTGGCAGTAACAGACATCAACAGAGATGGGTAAATCATTCCTGCAGAGACCAATTTCTCTTTCTGGTAGTTCATGAGAATTGATCAAATGTTTTTATGAGATGAATTATACCCTCTCTGTGGTCATCAGGTGTGATGACATCCTGATTGGGAGCACCTCGTTTTTATGGAGCAGTTATCCACTCAGAAATTTCGAGAAGTGGGACAAGTCTATGTTTACCTGCAAAGAAAGGGCTTCTCCTTCTCCTCCAGACCCAACCAGATCCTGACAGGGACATATGCCTTTGGGCGTTTTGGCAGTGCTATAGCCCCTTTGGGAGACATCGACCATGATGGCTTTAATGGTAAGGACTTATCTGACATTATAGAGCAGGAATTGCAGTGAAAAAAACACATGAAGACACAAGACAAATCTGATGAAAAATCAGACAGTAGGCTCAAGCATTGATCTTTACAGGTTGTAAAGTCTTTACATTAGGCATTGTGGTTGCTGTTATACAAAATTACATTCAGCACCAGAATCTTATTTCTTTTCTAGTTACAAGCAAATGAATCTTGTCCACTTAAAAACAGCAGACGCTCAAGCAGTCTCATTTTTCTCAGCTATGAAAGCAGCATCTGAAAGTGATTTGACCTAAAACGGTCAGGTGTTCTTCGTCTGTCACAATATAATTCAGATTCATGTTGAGTTCTAGTGCTTAAGGTTTAAAAGAGATTAAACTGTACAAAAAAATAAAAAAAAAAATACTTTTAGATACTATCCAAAATAATCTAATAACTACTTTACTGTTCAAATATCACCATGTCTGCATTTTCCAATTAAATATAAATCAAAAACAGTAATATATTTAAGTATTATAAGATTTTAAAGTGACTGTTTTCTATATTTGAATATATTTGAAAATGTCATTTATTCCTGTGATGCAAAGCTGAATTTTCAGCATCATTAAGCTCCAGTCTTCAGTGTTTAATGATCCTTCAGAAATCATGATGGCTTGCCGCTCAAAAAACATTTCTCATTATTATCAGCGTTGAAAACAGTTATGCAACCTAATATTTTTGTAGAAATTGTGATACATTTATATTATAAAACTTTAAAGACATAATATTATTTTTTTTGTCTGTACAGTCACTTTTGACCAATTTTGGTGACCAAAAGCATTAGTTTCTTTCAAAAATAAATAAACAAACTCATACTAATATCAAAAGTTCGAATAATGTAAATAACACAATTTTACAATATTTTACTATGCATTCTCTTGCTAAATACTAACTTTTACTGTTAATTATGAGGTAATTTATACTCTTTACTTTACTGGCTGAAGAAACACTATATAATATATGATTTGTTATTCTTTCTCTATTTCATTATTTTCATTTATTATTCCTTTATCCTCAGATGTGGCTGTTGGGGCACCTGGCTCTGGTGAAGGAGGTCAAGTGTTTATTTACCTGGGTCAGAGTGATGGCTTGAGCAAACCAGTATGTTCAGGTCATTGAGAGCCCGTTTAAGACCCTCAAAGATCCTCCAATGTTTGGCTTCAGCATGAGAGGAGGGACAGATATTGATGATAATGGATATCCAGGTATGTTATATATTACTTAAAAATACTGGAAAGCAGTCAGGCTTTATTTCTTCTATAGAACTGAATAGAGGAAAATCAACAATACAATGAGATACATAAAATACATAAAGCCATAATAAAAGTATGGTGAAACTTTCATTGTATGGATCTCCATTTGTGTTAATTGGAAGAAAGAAAGTACTACAGATGAGATTTAATTTTTGGGATGAACTATCCCTTTAAATTAATTTTACCTTTAAATTAATTTTATTTTGTTCCTTTTTTCAATTTTGTCTCCAACCAATGTCAGCAAATGCTAGCTCTTTTCACCAGAACCCTGGGACCACTGTGCTCCTCCCATTACCTTCCATTAAAATCTGACCAGTAAACCTCAGCTGGGTCACTGCATCAAAATACCATAACCTTCCCAACAACCCCATGAAGCCACCTATGAGTCATGCTTAGAGTACAAAACCCACAAATAACCGAATGGTAGAGCCAACCTGAGCTTTAGAGATTGTCCTCAAGATGAATGTCTGTTGTGAACAATCTCACTAAGAGCCCCTTCCCACAATCCGTTGGAGGAGAGAAGGGCTGTCTGAGTCACCATGAGACAGGAATGCTTTAGTCAGTGCCACAGCCTTCTTATTACAGATATAAATGGAAATGGGCTCTGACACTGGGGTCCCAGTGTGGACATGGCAATGCTTTTTTGACACACAGCACCTGCCTCTTGAGAGGGACTCTTGGCAACTCTTTATCTCACTCTCTGTCTGTGGTGACTGATCTATTAGGTCTCTTCTGACAAGACAAAGTAGTACCCCGCCTCCCTTCCTCCAGTTTAACATGACTGTCATGTACCTTATCTCTCTCTGGATAGACCCATTCTGGATTTCAAGCATATAATATACCTTTGGGTTTTCCCCATTTAGATCTCATTATTGGCGCTTGGGGTGTGAGCAAAGTAGCAACCTACAGGTACCTGTTTAAAAATAATCCAAATTACTGTTAAAAACCCTTAAATTATTTATTGTAATCATATGGTTATATATGCTTCATAATTTTCAGTATATTGGTTTTAAACCAGAGGTTCTCAAACTGGTTTTAATTCAGGACCTGGATTTTGCACTGGACATCAAGTGGTGACCCAACACAGTACCAAAATGACTGTATCATATGAAGAAGAAAAAAAAGGGCTGTGAAAAATCTTTATTCTTATTTTACATAAGATAAAATAAAATAATTAATTAATAAAATAAATAAATAAAACATGAACAATAATTAATATATTCATAAAATACAAATAATCATGTATTTATTTATTTAATAATAATATAATAATATTTATTGAATTAATTAATAAATATTACCATGAAAAATATCCATGTACCATATACCATACCAAACGTAACATAAAATTATATGCACACTTGTATAAAGTCTAAATATGTGATCCTGGACCACAAAAAATAAATTAATTAAAAGAAATTCATAAGAGTTAATTTTTTTCTTTCCACTGATGTATGGTTTGTTAGGATAGGATAATATTTGGCCGAGATACAACTATTTGAAAATCTGGAATCCGAGGGTGCAAAAAAAAAAATCAAAATATTGAGAAAATCACATTTAAAATTGTCCAAATGAATTACTAACCAGAAATTAAGTTTTGAATAATTAGGGTAGGAAATTTACAAAATATCTTCATGGAACATGATCTTTACTTAATATCCTAATGATTTTGGCATAAAAGAAAAATCAATCATTTTGACCCATACAGTGTATTTTTGGCTATTGCTACAAATATCCCAGTTTTACTTATGACTGGTTTTGTGGTCCAGGGTCACATATACACTTCTTAAAAACAAAAAAAAAAAAAAAAAAAAAAAAAAAAAAAACCATTGGTTAAAAAAAAAAAAAAAAAAAAAAAAAAAAAAAAAAAAAAAAAAAAAACATGCCAAAGAGTTTGATGGTACACACAGCCTTTGATATTAACAGGAAAATTTAGCATTTTTTTCCCTGCTGTGGGTCGTGACTCGTGACCCACCAGTTGAGAACCACTGAAGTGATTCTGCGTGTTGGATCAATAATGTGTTTGGCTTTATCAGGGCACAGGCTGTAGTGAGGACACAGGCTCGAGTTTCATTCTTCCCTGATCTTTTGAACCCCGAAGACCAATTCTGTCAACTCCACCAGAGCAGCACCTTCGTTACTTGGGTAATGCATCTGAACTTAGTACAAGAGACAGCTTCATGTCATCATGATTCAAGTGGCTGACATTCATGCTTGATTAGTCAGCCATGAAAAGCTTCTCAAGGATTAGCAGAGTTCGGGTCAGCAATGGTACAGTAAGCATTGACTGCACCCACGTCTTTTTTTAGGACGAATGCACAATCACAATGCATCAAGGACCTTCATTGATCAGTGATGTAATCCATATTGTCTGCATGCCTTGAATTCAAACCCACATAGTTGTAGTATTTCTGTAGAATATTTATAATAAGCACTTGTTTTCTCTTTTCCATAGCTTTATAATTATGGCATGCATCAGTGTTTCTGGCCACAGGATTCCTGAGAAGATTGGTATGTGATCCATATGAAATTATTAATAGTGGTATACATAGTGGTAATAAGCATCCCTAATAATGCAAGTGTCCTGAAGCAAACATATATATATATGCCAAGTTCTGTCATGAAACTCTAGATGGCGCAGGCTGATGGGTCTTCAACGCAAACCAATGATATTCACAGTGATAAACTCCTTGGCACAAACTAAATTGGTTCATGTGGCAAACGCAGCCAAAGCGCTTGCTGCTTTATAGTTTAATGGCTGGTTAGCATACACTAGAGCATTTACTAGAGCATTTGTCAGTGCGCTTTCAGAGTTCCTGAAACCCTGCACTGCACTGTCATATCCATTACTATGCTAAAATCTTACGAGAGTTGTCATGATAGCTAGATAGATAATACATAGATAGATGTAGATAGATAGATAGATAGATAGATAGATAGATAGATAGATAGATACGATAGATTGATGATAGATAGATAGATAGATAGATAGATAATACATATACATATAAAGGGTCTTAAAAGAAAATATTTTGGGTGCATTGAAGGTGTCATAAAAGATTTGTGAGTTCTTGAACTGTTTGCAACATATTTTTTTTTTCTAGTGCTAAACACGGAGCTTCAGCTGGACAGAATGAAGCAGAGCATGGCCAGACGAACCCTCCTACTGGACTCCAACCAACCGTCCGCTTACTTCCATCTCTCAGTGGAGAGAAACTCAGCAGATGTCTGCAAGAACTTCACGGCCTACCTACTGGTGTGTTTCATCCTCTTCAACTATTTTTCAAAATACTGATGTGCAGGAACTGAGACGCACGAGTCCAGTGACCTTCACATCGCAGAACGATGTTTTTGAGTGCTGTTGAGAGTACAACAACTATATACACTCATAAATTAGATCTAGTTAGCGCTAAGTACAAACTGAAATGCTTTTGTGCTCCCAACTGCACAACAGATCATTCATGTGATTTTCTTGCTGCATTCAATTCTCTCACGTATCCTTTTTTTGTCATTTAAAATGCAAGCTGTTGCAGTTTTTTCAGTGGGTAATCTTTCATCTCATTCTATTCCTTTGTAGCCTGAGTTTAAGGACAAGCTGTGTCCAATCTTCATCTCAGTGAACTACAGCCTGGCTAACCCCAAAAGATGCAGTGCTGCATGGACAAAGTGTCGCCGTTGGACCAGGTGAAGGCTGGAATATATAGTTTTTGTCATTACAGCGACACGTACACGTTTATATGAACCTGTTGAAAGCTTTTGTTGTATCTAGACACGGATAATACTAAACTGTGGTCAAGATAACATCTGTATACCAGACCTGAGGTTGAAGGCAGTAGCGTAAGTTCCTTTGTTATCTTGTCACAGTTATAGTTATAAACCGGTTACAGAGAAGTAAACATTTGTCAAAAACAGGTCAAACACAACCAATCCTGATCGGAGATGAGAATCCAGCGCTGCTGATTATCGAGGCTGAGAATCAAGGAGAGGGAGCATATGAGACTGAGCTATATATCAGCCCGCCGGCACACACGCATTATCAGGGTGTAGTGAGCAACCAGGAGGTGAGGGTTTAGTCACTTCCTGTTTGTTGCAGACAGGATCACAAGTTACAGAACATCAATTCCAATCATGCTGTTGTGTGAACAGACCGTTACTGTTGTACTCTGAGAAATTTATATCAGTTTGCTTACAAAAAAGCAACAATGTTTAGTGGTGTGCCTTAAGGTGTTGTCACATTAGTGAAATTTTGGCATAATTTTGTGGGCAGAAATGTCCATTGTCAAGTGTAGCAAAACATGAAGCACAGATCAAATAGAAGTCACTTTTAAACCATGTTGGTCAACATGGCAAATTTGCATGACAAACTTGAACCCAGCGCAAAATCTGCACAAAGAAAACTTCTGCTTGCAAGCAAAATTCCAATTTGCATGGATTCCTATTGAAAGAAAAATTATGAAAATTCACTGAACAACAATAAATGTGACAACACCTTAAAAGGTGAGTTTATTCAGTCTGAGAGTTATTTATTTTTATGAATTTTATGTTTATTTATTTTGGTTTTTATGATTTATTTTAGTTAAATTTTTATGAATTTTATGTTCTTTTGTGTTTTATGTCTATTATCTGTCTGTGTCTGTGTGTGTGTGTGTGTGGTGTGTGTGTGTGGGTGTGTATAAATGTTGAGGTGTTTAGTCTAATATTAATATTATATTTACATATATATATATATATATATATATATATGTGTGTGTGTGTGTGTGTGTGTGTGTGTGTGTTTTGCAAATATGATTTACTAACAAATGACAACTCACATTGTGTGTGTTGGCCAGACAACTAGAGCAAGCCTAACAATTGACATCTGACTGCCCCCTTTCTGTCATCACACTTATTTTATGTTCATGTGAATAGTAGCATTATTGCTGGTTTGAGTCACATTAAGGTGTAAAATGTGTTGTGCAGAACTTCACTCACTTGGTGTGTGGTCAGAAAAAGGAGAACGGCTCAGTCATTGTGGTTTGTGATCTGGGAAACCCCATGGAGGCTGGACATCAGGTCAGGGTGACATGATCAACATAATGACCCACCTTGGGTGACCATTCATGTTCAGCCTGTTAAAGAAAATGTCGCTCTCGGTTGTTTTCTCTCATTCAGCTGAAAGCAGTCTTTACTTCAGCATGGGTGGCCTGGAACAGGTGGAGGACCACATCACATTCCAAATGCAAATACGAAGGTGTGAACATTCATAAAAACAAACCATCTGTGCTGTTAACAAAACAGAACAAAATGATGTCTCTGTTTTGCTAGCTTGTCTGCTCCATAAAAAATGCTAAACAACAATCATCATATTCTGTTTCTTCTAATTGATCTCTCTTATTGTTTTCAGTAAGAACAGCCAGAACCCAGACAGTAACCTGGTCCAATTGCAGGTTGATGTTAATGCTGTAGCTTCCCAGACTCCTTGAGATGCGTGGGTTAGTGCTGCTGCCATTTTCTTATATCATTTTTGTGTTCCCCCATTACAAAAAAAAAGCACTGAAACTGAAATTGAAGGAAGATAATGATGTGTTGGCTAAAAAGTAGAGTCAAAGCAACATTCTCATTTTTGTTATTTTTATGATGAAGTACTAAAATAATACAACTAAACAACAAATTTTAAAAACTATACAGACATATTAAAAAATAATAATAATAAAAAAAAAAAAAAACAAAACACACACAAAAAAACAAAAAAAAATATAAAAAAACAAAAACACTAAAAAAAAAAAAAAAAAAAAAAGGCCAATTCAAAATATTAACAAAATCTGTAAATGTTTATTGATGACACTAAATTAACACTGTTACAGAGTCTCTTCTCCGGTTGACTGTGTCCTGCCTATTGCTAAATGGGAGCCGAAGGATTTCCCAGAAGACTTGGATGAAGTAGGCCCACTCGTAGAGCATGTATATGAGGTAATATGCTCAGTCTAGGATTACAGTTAATACCTTCACTTAAGTGGTTTTCGCAATACTAAGCATAAAGTTTTTACTCTCCCTGTCTCAGCTAAGAAACATGGGCCCCAGTCCAGTCAAAGTTAATCTTACACTGGAGTTTCCTGTTTCACAAAATGAGTCCTATCTGCTCTATGTGTTTGCTAATGCCTCTGAAGAGCTCATCTCCTGTCAGACAGACTACTCCAACATCGACCCACATGGGGTGAGAGTGCCCCCTACTGACCCATCATTTCTAAATTAAACTTTCTGAACAAGTCCATTTGTCAGCAATATAATCTTAACACACTTTATAAACTATTAAAAAAGCACACCAATATCTGTAAACACTGGATTTTACCCTAACAACAGTTTACTGTGGTGGTACCATAGCACAGTATTACCATTTATTTTAATACATACTATTATTGATACTGATTTATGATACTGAATGATTACTATAATCATAACTATTGGGTTTTACATATCACTCCAAGATACTGTGGTATATCTATGGTACCATGTACAGTAAAAAATCCTATGATATATTTCCTTGTAAGTATAAATACGTCGTTTATGCAAGTGGCTAAGCGCGCAATAACTGCTGTAGGCTACCTTTGCTATTTATGTTGGTCCACAGTTAGTAACGATGAAGCCCTCCAGTACCCATGTTCATCATTTCAACAAACGTGGACCTGTCACAGAAAGCAGAATATGAAACAGCAAGTGGCAAAAATACTGTCCATGTGGTACGGTTTTTGGACTAATTTAGATTTTTTTTATTGTTTGTTGAATGTTTCTCACCGCATTTATTTGATCAAAAACACAGTAAAAACAGTAATATATATGAATATTATTGCAATTTAAAATACCTGTTCTCTATTTTGATATATTTTAAAAATATTCCTGTGATGCAAAGATGAATTGTAAGCAGCCATTACTCCAGTCCTTAGTGTCACATGATCCTTCAGAAATTAT
Source organism: Cyprinus carpio (assembly GCF_018340385.1). Classification (NCBI taxonomy): domain Eukaryota; kingdom Metazoa; phylum Chordata; class Actinopteri; order Cypriniformes; family Cyprinidae; genus Cyprinus; species Cyprinus carpio. The sequence continues at coordinate 38,683,056 of NC_056599.1, forward strand.
TCCAATACGATGATTTGGTTCTCAAGTAAACTTATTATGTCTTAGTCTTATGTCTTATTTTATCAACGTTAAGTTGTGCTGCTAATGTTTATTGTAGAAACTCAAATCGTCTTTTTTCAGAACACTTGAAGAATAGCACTTTTGGCATCAAATAAAAGAAATATTTGTATTTTGATAAAATGCAAAAGTATTTTATGTTGTTTTGTTTTGTTTTGTTGTTTTTTGTTTTGTTTTGTTTTGTTTCGTTTTGTTTTGTTCTTCTTTGCCAGTAGAGGGTGATATCACAGACTGGTCCCTCTTGTTACCAGTAGCTGTATATTCATAGAAATGTTGATAATTCTACAGTTTAAGCACATAGCTTGTACAAATGCCTCCATCTTTCATGTGACATTGTTATATCTCTAACTGTGCAGAACTGCTCTAGTGGTGAGCATTGTCTTCGGTTTGAGTGTGAGGCTGCAGGACTACAGAGAGATGAGAGGGCCATAGTGAGAGTGATGAGCAGACTGTGGGTACAAACCTTCTTAAAGGTGGGCAAAACTTTAAAGATCAAACACTAGGCATTTGATGAAATCATCTGATATTCATAGCTCTTTCTCTCTCTGTTTCTATTCTCCATTTGCTGCCCCAGAGACCATATGTGAATTTCGTTCTTCACTCCACGGCTCACTATGAGGTGGCAGATGTGCCCTCAAAAATCAAGCCAGATGTGCTGCCCAGAGGAAAAGCAGAGGTGAGACATTAGTTCTTTGGTTGGTTTGTATCATAAAATATAAGCAACTCCTCATTAAAACTCCTTGTAAATCTATCTAGACACATACAAATATAGTATGGAGACGCCCAGATGGACAAGAGGAGGTACCTGTGTGGTTGGTGGATAGTAGTGTCAGTCATCGCTGGACTGCTTCTACTGGCTGCACTGAGCGCCATCTTCTGGAAGGTACTTCTATATGGTGAACAGCAGGGGTGCTTTGTCCCATACAGGGCTCCTGGCCAGTAACAAACAAAGCATATCACTGTAAAAAAGATATATGTATGCTAACCACATGAATCTCCATTGAGTTTAACAAACAACACTGTATGTTTAAGGTGGGTTTTTTCAAGCGTAACCGTCCTCCATGTGAAGATGATGGCGATGACATGCAGCAACTGAGTGGAGAACCTAACGAGACATCTTGATGAGACGTCACATTTTTTATTTATTTTTTTTTAAGTTTGTTTGCTAATTTTATTCTATTTTTCTGTAATTGCATTAAATATGTACTATGGTTATAAAGCCAGCATTTGGGGATCATTTGAATGAAGTCTCTTATGCTCACCAAAGCTAAATTAGTTTGAACTAAACAGTAATATTGTGAAAAAATTTACAAAAAAGTGTTTTTGTATTTTAATATATTTTAAAATGTAGTTTATTCCTACTTATTTTCGCTGAATTTTTAGCATCATTACTCCAGTCTTCTGTGTCACATTAACCTTCAACAATCATTCTATCTAATATGCTTTATATTCAGGCAGAAATGTAGATAAATGAGCATTGTCTATTGTCAAATGTTATTAGTAACATTTGAAGTATTTCAGAGAGCATAAATGTCTCCAACCCACTGCCCTGTTTATTAGTAACATTTGAAGTATTTCAGATGGGGTGAGGATGCATTTTGATTATCACTCATAATCAGAATCATTGAGATGCTGTAGAACACAGACTACTGAAACAACTGAGCCTTCATTCATAAACCATTGTTATTTAAACTGTCACGTTCATTTAATCTAATTTATGAACAATTTGCACCAAAATTCATTATGCTTATGTTTCCCTCATTGTAAGTCATTTAATTTCTGCTGTTCTTCCTTGCTGTTGTTGTTTTTGTCAGTCATTAAAATGCCTGCACTGATATGTGAAATCACAATGATTTTGGGTTTGAGTAAGAAATTAGACATTTGTTTGTGAGCTCCGCAGTTTAATGATTTGGGAGTACATTTTCATGACTTGTGAGCGCAAAAAAACAGTGAACCCTGTATGGATAAGAATCATAAAACTATGGTGTGTGGCTCTTAGAAGTGCACTCAGTAGTTTACATTTAGCTGAAGCCTTACTTGCCTCTTGTGTGTCATTTTAATAATTTCTCGCAGATTTATCTCAAACACGCTGTTAATTTATTTGTGCAAGCTTCATTTATAAAAAATATTAAGTATAGCCTTAAAAGGAGTAGTTAACTATAAAATGCGCGGAAAAATTGATTCAAATCAAATATGTAGATGAGTTTGTTTCTTGATTGGAACAGATTTGGAGAAATTTAGCATTTCACAAAGCATCACTTGCTCAAATCAATGGATCTTCTGCAGTGAATGGGTGCCGTCAGAATGAGAGTCCAAATAGCTGATAAAAACACAATAATCCATAAGTAGTATCCTTGCAGTGAAAAGCCCGTCAATAAACATCTTGTGAAGCGAAAAGCTGCATGTTTGTAATAAACAAATCCACCATCATTAAGGTATTTTAACTGTAAATCATTGATTCCAGCTGAAATACCAACCCTCTGTCCATAATATTGCAGTGAAAAAGTTGTCTCTCCTGATTTAGGAGTAATGTGCGTAAATCAAGCACTGTTTACAAATGAAAATCATCCTAAACAGTTCTTAACACATAGGGTTGTGGGATTTTGATGTGGGAGGATAACAGTGGGATGGACTTTTTCACTGAAGGAGCATAATTATGCCAAGGCCAAGTCCTATTATTAATTCATATTTTGTCCCAGAAGCAAATTTTTAAAGTTAAAAAAGAAATGCCTTAATGAAGGATTTGTTTCTTAAAAACATGCCACTTTGGTCACTTCACAAGGCATTAACTATGGACTAGATTTGTGTGGATTCATTTGTGGGATTAGTGATTAGTGTTTTTTATCAGCTGTTTGGACTCATCATTCTGGAACGGCAGCCATTCACTGCCAGAGAGGATCTATTGGTGAGCAAGTGTGAATATAATGCTAAATTTCTCCAAGTCTGTTCAGATGTTGAAACAAACTCATCTACATCATGGATGACCTGAGGGGTTAACGAGTATATTTTCAGCCTTCAATTATCATTTACGGGGTGGGTAGAACGCTGGAAAACGGCCTTCAAATTAATCCAAACGAAGTTGCATGCGCCTCGGCCGACAGAGGGCGCATGGAATCACTGCACTCCAAAATATCCCCCTCCCATCTGGGACAACAGGACTGAAAGAAGCGGAGCAGAACTTGGGAAGGGAGTGGGCACCCCGTGGCAACCGCACTTCGGAGCAGTCAGTCTTGTGCCATCCCGCAACGAAACATGGATGAACTGCTACTTAAGGAGGATCTGACGATGCTGCTGTGAGAATGCGTCCACCGCACACCTCCCGCTCTTTTTTTCTTTTGCTTTTCCTCTCTAGTGCTTGGAGGACGCTGGCGAAAATCCCTGCCGACCCCAGGACCGGTTTGGTGAGTTTGATTTGAGATTGTAGCATCCGTCTTTGAAACGTGATGTTTGTGTGGCGCGGCTCCGCCGTGGAGAACGGAACATTGACTCGTGGTTTTATTATGTAACTGCCCAACCTGCATCTTCGCTCACACTGGCCGACTGCCGTTGCTTTTGGTGCACATTTACTGATTAGAGCTTTATGGGAGTTACAGTTGAGAAACAAAGGATTTCAATCTGTTCGGCCCCCTCAGATGACCCTGCGGTGTATCTGTAAAGTGAATAAGTTATTTAAACGGGCTTTGAGCTACAGAAAAAAAAACTGTTGTATGTAGCAATGTTGCGTCATTCCTATCTTGATTTACACACATTGCACATTATCTAATAACTAACTCCAGGCTAGTAAAGTTAGTATCGTTTCGTATTTTAAAACCACCCACACTATTACTTCCATAAAAAAAAAAAATAAAAAAGTTCACTGAGAGGTACAGTGAAAGGCCTACCTACCGCCGCCGGTCTCTTTAACCTCCGTAGTTCATAATTATTTGTATGAGTAGCCCCTATGCATTTATTATGAAAAGTGTATATAAAGGGGGAGCGGGGTAAGTTGTCTCGCTTTTTTGCCAGTAAATATTCTCAGGGTAGGTTTATATTTGAATGTTTGATTAGGTATTATTTTAAAGTCTTTGCTAACGAATATATATATATAGATATAGATATATATATATATATATATATATATTATATATATATATATATATATATATATATATATTCTGTTACATCAGGGATAGTTATTTGAACACATGTTGACCTGTTGTGTTACAACCTGCTCAACCGGTAACCTGTCACAGCATTATATGGACTTGTCAGCAGAGTATTATTATTATTATTATTATTATTATTATTATGAACAGCAAGATTAAAAATATATAATGTGGCATAAATAAACTATCGAAACATTGTATTGGCCAACACATTAAGAGAAAAATAAACATTTTGTTAATTGGACTCAAAACACATTGTAACAATTCCCCTGTGTGACATCAGGCCCCAGTCCTCTGCTATACTGAGACTGTATACCTGTATTAAATTCTTATTTGTTTGGCCATTAATGTTAGTTTAAACAAAATGACTTATCTTACAAATACGATCCTAACAAAGTACAGGACAATTGGAAATTTTGAGGACAGTTTTGTCTATTGATTTTCTTGCTCTAGTTTTGTTACTCTGGTCTGGTGGCAGTTTGTCACCACAGGACCAAGCAGATCTTTAGGAGCTGTTTGTGCAAACTCTTTTGTGGACCCTTTTTCTCCCTCAGCAACTCCCAATGAATATTAATGTGGGCTTGGAGCTTCTTTTCTCTTATGCACTCCATTGGTGCTTCTGTACTAAGTAGCTCACAAACGCAGCCACAGATTTTAGGCCTAAGAGTTTCTGCCTTTATCTCTGAATCATTAAAAATTAGAGAAACTTAAGAAAGTCTGATACTGAATTTGAAACTTTTCTTGAATGTCAGCATTTGTTCACAAGTGCTTTTTGTGTGGTTAGTTATCTCTATCCTGCAAAGATCATTAGAGGTTTTTTTTGACCCACATCAGAAGAGTTCAATTACTGGACTCCAGCATTTTACTGAGACCCTTTGAAGTAAGAGACCTAAAGGTAAAGCCACATCATAAACCATGTGTGAGTTCCCAGTTTCTAGAGATGAGAAGGACCCGAGGATGACGTTTAAATGACTGGGATCCTTTTTATCCATGTTTTTATTGCAATGCAGTCTGCTGGAAAAGGCTCCGCTGACCTAAGCTGTCCTTGTTGTGCTGATAGGAAACATTTTAAGACAGATTCATTTCAAAACGTGTGAAGGTTTCCCTGAAAAGGGTTATAGATAGTATATGAGTATAAATAACATTAGTAGACCAGAATAGATTCAAGGAATCCAGGCAACAAGGCACCAAAGTTGATTATCATTCCCCGTTCCAGTGAGATCTTTTTATGCACATATTAAGTAAGTCATACATATTAATAAGTTGTTTTTGAAAATGAATTTGTTTGGGAAGCAGACAGGATTTGTCTTAACCAGTAAGAGATAATGTTATTCAACACAGTTTGTGTCTGTCTATCTATCTATCTATCTATCTATCTATCATCAGAGTGTGCCCTTTAAACCTGTCCCAGGCTCCAAAGAGTGAAGAGTCTTTAAATGTAAATTAATATAAAAATGCCAACATCAGAGTGTGCCCTTTAAACCTGTCCCAGGCTCCAAAGAGTGAAGAGTCTTTAAATGTAAATTAATATGAATAATTATGTTGGTTGGGAATGGGAACAGTAGCAGCTAATTTATGCGCAGCATGGACTTCATTTCCCGCACAGGATTTCTTAGAATTTTGACATCCTGCTTCTTTCACGCAAAATCTATACTTTTTAAGTGTGATATTGCTATGTAGAAACAAACTGGTTACTTTTCTTCTCAGCTTCAAGAATTATGAATCCGAGTTCAGTGTGGTCAACCCAGCATCTTAACACAATAGCAGGATGACAGGGCAGTTTCCTGTTACTTCTCTAGTTTCATCTTGATGTTCAGGAATTTTGACACTGATCTTAGCATACATTTGTGTGTACATATAGGATTTTTTTCTAAACCTTAACTATATCTTTGTAATGATCTTGCTCTCTCTGTTAAGCAGCATGGCTTTACAGCTGTGAGCTAAGACACGGTGCAAAGATATCAACCAGAGCGTGGGGGCGAAAGTATTGTTATGCCTGATGGGTTTTTACAGTCGGCACGGCATGCACATCACCGTCCGAATCAAGCTGTACAAGCATAGAGCCGCCACCTCTGATTTGGGACATAAGCGATAGGCCAGCCAAGACATCACTAATACAAAGCTGACCTGCTGGAGATTTTAGTGCGTCCGTCTATGGCCTTTAGGCAGGTGTGTTTGACCCAGCCTGTTTGACAACAGTTTTTAAAAACCCAAAAAGCTGTACAGTCCATCATATAAGGGTTTTGGGATGATATTCAAGTCAGAAACAGGGTGGTTTAATTGAAATTTTGGAAAAGAGCTGTTTGCTCTCATCCTCTTTGTCTTCATTCATGATTGGTGTAGGGATAATGTCCAGTACACCACATAATGAGTCCACTGCAATTGTCAACTTCCAGTAGATTTCATTAGATTCCCCTTAAGGGGGCATTACATCCTCCTCCTCTCATGAAAAACAAGTGTTTCCATGACAGCGCTTTTTTGAGTGCTGCCCCGGCTGGCCACTCTAGGCTTTTCTTTGGGACACAATTGCAAGCATTGTGCTGCAATGACGCTGTCTGTATTAGATGTCCCGTTGAATTTTGGAACCTGCTTATGACGTTCATAGAGCTCCATTGAAGATTCAAATCAGCCATTGCATATCAACATTATAGGTCACTTTATAATAGGCGTGGCAAAGCAGTCCAAGTTCTTGAAGAATGGGGTATCCCCCATTAATTTTCGCTACCAGAGGAATTTCGAACTTGTTAATGGCTATGAATGATAGATTGACGGTTGATTTTCACTGACTTACTAAAGCTGACTGTGAACAATGAGTATTGTTGGTTGATGGGTGCCTGCTATGTGTATAAAGCCATCATCCCACATTATTTAAATTCCAAAGCTTACATTAACCATGATTCTGGAACACCAAACAAATACCACCAATTAAAGAATGGTGCAAACAAAATTGCCGCCAAATTTTTTAAAAATCTTTTTAGTGGGCTAATGATCATCACTCCCATGAAGCATTATGCAAATGAAATTAATGCAATAGAGTATTTGGTAATATAACATCATTTCTTGTTCATATTTATGTTTTGGTTACTGTTTTGTCCCATAACAAACTTAAGATTTCACAGTCAATTGATGCACGGCTCAGAAAACGCCTTATGTATCACATATCGCACTACTATAACTTTTATCGTGTCTTTTCCGAAACAATCGCTTTCTTTTCAGATGAATTCTTACTGGATTATGCTTAATTTACCAACTAAGATTCTTTGGCCATGTCATAATGTGCAATTTCAGTCCTGCGTACAAGTAAAATCCAAAGTCAAACAGCAATTTTTTAACCACTTTATGATTCATTTTTTACTGAAAATCTTTCTGCTTTCAGTCCTTGTTCTGTGAAAACTTCCCTGAGGTTATGTTTAACATTAAACACATAATATACTACAACCTACATTTATTTCCTTTTAAATTTTCGCAAACGACTTTGAATACTGTATAGCTGGACAATGTTGTCAAATGTGATTCCCCGTTCACTTGGGATCCTTGAAAATACATTTAAACCGCTGTCATTATGCATGCCAGGCCATACAGTTGGTGATGCCACTTTGTAAAGAACTTCTCGCAAGCCTGAACACATAATACGCATACAACATCATTTTTCATAAGGTCACCTGTTTATAGTTTACACAGAGATGATAAGAAAATAATTTTATAAAACTTGTACTATAAAACCCATTTTTGAAGGATTGCATTTTCAAAACACTGTTATCCTGGAAACAACCAGCCACAGGCTCACGAGGGGCGACATGAAAAGTACACCAAGGGGGCAGAGCTTAGCAAAGTGTGCCAGTTTGTGCTGATATTTAAAAAAAAAAAAAATGTTTTCGGTAACCAAGAGACAAGGTTTTTTTTTTGGTGGGTGCAGGGGGGCGATGGGAGGCACGATGTTGTGTGCTGAATAGAAATAGCGTTAGCTTTTGTGTGAAATATGGGGTGCCAGGGATTAAGCACAACATTAGGAATAGATAGCTGCGTCACCTGCATGTGTCGTGTTGGCTGGTCATATGAAAGGTCTTTCTAAGGTCATGTCTTGTGCTTGACATGCGGTTCTTTTAATTTCAAGGCTGTTTATAGCATGGGACAGTTTGTGGGCGGAAGGGGTACAAGAATAGCTTGGCAGGATTTTCTGGTTACACGGGCTCGTCAGAACCTTTAAGGATGTGTTGTCTGGGGCCATCAGCCCACCATGAACTCCCCGGGCAGCTGGCTTGTCAACAGGTTATGAATTTCTTTGTTGACACCAGACACCCTAACGCTCAGAGGAACACGCCCCAGATTTATCAGCAGCAGAGCCCCTGTAAACCTGACCTCTGAGGAGGATCCTGCTTCACATCATCAAAATGTGTCCAGCATATTTTGATTGGTGGGCGTGAAATAAGCTTCAAGAAAAGAACGCATGAAAAACTGGAGATTACCATCATCTACATTCAATCCAAAATGGCCCAATGCCCAACTAAAACACCAAACCGAGCCAGACATCTTCTAGTGCAGCAGTACAGGCTTGTGATATAATGTTAAGCTCTGTGTTTTGCTCAGTTGTATTGTGTCTAATTTGAGTTTGTAGCCATGTTCTGAAACAGTAATCTGGATTAGGCTTTAGAAAGGGGTCCTAATTTTGCTTGGGTAATCCTTTTGGCCATTCAACTATTCTTAACAGACTGTATACAGTTACTGTTTGCCAGTTTATTTGGTAGTAAAGAGAAGTGAAACAATTCTATCACATTACAATACATTGCATCCTGCTTGCATGGTTTGGGTGGGTAAACTAAAATGTAACTCCACTTAGTGCTCCATTTTGTAGTTAATCTGTTAAGAGTTATTTGTTTTAATTTAATAATTAGATCCAAATGTTAAAGTCTCGTTTTATAATGCTTATATATTTGTGTTATAGTGTACTTCTACGAAGAAGCCCTAAACCTGCGGAGGACTTGATAAAGTGTCTATTCTAGAATATTATTAATTATTATTATTTATTTTTAAGTGCCCACCACTGACAGATAAAGGGTGAGCAGGTCTTGTGAATTTTAGGTCCTCGACATTTCAGACATTTCCTCTATCATCAAGCCGATCTGCCCAGAAGTCTATAAATTACGCTCCTGCCAGCAACAATGGTATTCATTAAGAGCTGAGATCAGTGCTGGGCAACACATTTCTGCTGGCTGCTTTTCCTCTCCGGGGTTGGATCAACACCTTTAGAGCCCTTAGAAGATTTGTTTTTTTTCCCTGTCCCAGCAAAATCTCGCACTTTGGATGACTGGTTTGTTTTTGCAGCCCTTTAAATCTGTAAGAGATATGCGCAGAGAGTACAAGCTAAACGATGTCGCACTACCGAGTGCACACGACCTTCTTGTATTTGATTTCTCTTTGTGTCAGACAGCCTATTTGATCTAAATAGATCCATAAGAGTATTTTCCAGCTAAGTCTGGCGTCGCCCGCTCTTATTTTTCTCACATAACATCCAAGATGCTGGAAAATATCTGCAAAAGCTCCAGAGTCCTGGTTCACACGTAATCTCCATGCTTAGAGGAGACGGGTGAACGCGTATGCATCTCTAAGTGTTACTCACATGAAGACTGAAAGTGGATGTGGCCTCCAGTTTTAGCATAGCCGAACTGAAAAGCAGGGTCTCCCTTGTTAGATGTTTTTTGATTATTATTGCATAAACGTATATAAAGTCCTGCTTTCTGAGCAGGACCTGGGTTCAAATGTTTTCCTGGGCTTGCAAGGACATCGTCCAGCTGGTGCTGGGGAAGAGGAGTATTTTAAGCCGCTTATTGCGCACATTATTTATAGAGCTTTTCTATATCTCTGATTCAGGACTCTCTAAACCGTCTTATACAGAGGACGGTGAGAGTTTGCTCTTCATAAACACACACACACACACACACACACACACATAATGGCCCAGGTCAACTTTTTTGCCCACACCTGCCCAATGGCAGTGAAAATTCTATACATAAATTTTGCTTCAAAAACCACTGTCGTTTCGTGGAGTGTGTGTGGTGTGTGTACTTTTATATAAATATTTTAGAGTATTTTAACACATGCTTTAATATACTTTTTTATTTAATATTTCATTTATTTATTATTTAATTAGTAATTTAAGTTTATATAATTAGCATTAAAGTAATTTATTTTTGTGTAAATTTTTACGGAGTAGTTTTACTTTCTTTTATAGTACCCAAAACATTGTCAATAGCCACATTAATCGTTCACAAAATCATCACATCATGATGCTTTACTTATATATTAGATATCATTTCTTTTCTTAGTTTTGGTGCGATCCACGTTTATGTGAACACATTCCATTGAATAGTGCGCGATCACTTCAGCAACATGGGTACAGTGATTTGATCTTAACAAATCAATTCTGAAACAATTCTTTTTCTAAGTCATTATGTTCTGGCCAAATCTTTACTTAGCATTAGGTGCTGAGTGAGTGTTCATTATGGACCCTGCTACCACACATACATTCAGTGTCTGTTATTCAGCCTCACAGTAAGGTAAACGCTGCCTTATTATGTCTGAGACTTTGCTAAGCATCCCACGTGGTTTTGGCCTACAAACTTCCTGACAGGCGCAGACATTTCCTGCTTGGCTGTTAACACATCATCTGCCTCTGTCTGAAAAACAACACGGCAGTCTGGAACCATCAGTGACAACCAGGACCACCTGGGGTTCAACAAAGTTATTACACTTTTTTGCCTTGGTGTAACATGGAGATATAGAGTAGATATTTGTCTTGTAGGATTTCCCTAGTTTCACATTGACGTTACACTTGGGTGGACAATTAGGCTTTCTAATTTAAACCCCACATGGAGTCACTCCAATTTTGCAGTGGCAACATATTTAACAAGAGCATATAGAGAGGAAGAGATTTGCAAATCCTCCAGTTAAGCTCTAGCAACAGCACCACTAACACCATTTTGACTGCTAAAGCAGGCTAAAAAAAAGGCTAAACTAATTGGTTAATACTGATAAATTGTGCCATTTGAAATGTTTATTGGTCCATTAACTGCTTTGGACTAATTGCAAATAAGACATTTCAGCCTCCTAGGGTAGAAATGTTTGCTATGTTGTTAGAAATGTTTATTATTTCTTATATGAGACTGTGCAAACTTCTGGCAAATGTCCCATAGGTACTTCACTCAAAAAGTGCTGTGGTCTCTGTTCAGTCCCCGTATCATCAGATCCGCTGCCTATAACATAGACACTCATTCCTAGGTGGGGAAACGCTGCTGCTCCTAACTGCCTACTGTGTGTCAGGAGGTGAGAGTGAATAGAGATTTCGCTCCTTAATATAAGCAAATAATGAAATGCTGTTTGTTTTAAAGAGATGATCACAGTGGATTGGACTACCCTTACGAAAAAGAAGTTTATTCAAGTGTGCTATTAGTATACTTCTTTTAAACTAAAAAATAGGAAAGTATGCTTTGTTAGTTTACTTTTTTATGTACTTCTCAGAAAATGGGCTTTAGGTATCCTCAAGAAGTATACTTAATATGGACATTTAAGTATACTGTGACTTATGCTATACAAAAAGTCTAAATATATTTGAGCTATTCCTTTGCTCCTAGAATCCGTGATTTCATCTGTTATATGGTAATATACGGGCGCCTTAGTTTTTAGTACACATAATTCTGCACAGAATTTCTTTTTTTTTTTTAAAAAAACACAAGTGCAAGACGACAACAAGAAACAAATAGATACTAACCACATGTAATCTAACACGAGTCATCTGACATGAAACCAGAATCAAAACTGTAACGTTATGGAATAAAATGTTGACCGATGAAGAGGGTAATACAATTACAGTCAAGCTTTGGGTGTTGATCGACTCCATCTACGTTTGTGATATCATTCTGCGAAATCCAATTCATAGTCTTTTTTCAGCTTTTTTTTGTCAAAATGGTTCTATTTCTTTTTTTTTATGAAACCTTACCCACATTAAAAGTGTTTAAAAAAAGAAATGCATGAAGCTAGAATAAAAATATCTTTTGTTTTACAAGCAGATACGCCATGTTCTTCTTTGGATGTTTTTGTATGTTCAAATATTCAGTATAACAAAATATATACAAATTAAAACCTAAATAGGGGACAATTGTATATACTTAAAGCTATTGATGTAAAGTTCACTTTAAAGAAAACTTATGAGTATACTTGCAGTATAAAAACTACTAAACTAGTAGTTTGGATGAAGTATTTAATCAGGATAAACTATCAGTATACCTCTAATGTTCACTTTTAGTATAATTGCAGTACAACAACTACAGAAATAGAAACGTAAACTAGTTGTGTACTCAAAGTTTGCTACTACTGGTATACTTAAAGTTAACACTTAAAAGTATACTTTTATATACTAGAAAGTGGGGCAAATTTAGTCCCAAGGAGTATTTGAAACAGTCAACATCTTACCAATATTTTCCATAAGCACACTAGGCCAAGTAGACCGCTGATATTTGTTATAGACTTGCACATGCCTAAGTATACTTAAAGAAATATACGCGTGAACTTTAGCTTAAAACAGTAATACTGGTTAATAAAATAAACTTGAAGTATACTACTATTTGGTAAGGGTAAACATGGAAAGAGTGGAAAAATGTAAGCTTTTCACCATGTTTTCACCTTTCACTCAACAGCAGATAAATATTTATATTTGTCAAATATATATTTAGTTCTAGTAAAATAAAAGTTATTCTGTGAGTCCATTTTTCCGCTGCAGCGCTAAGGAACTTTTCTGTTTTTTTTCATCGCAGAATCAGAATAGTTTCCATGGATTTATTTGCGCCTTGCACTTCGGCATTAAACAATAGAGAGGAAGTGAAATTGTGTACAGGAAATCCTGCTGGTTGAGTGGAAGTGAAGATTCTTTAAATTCTGATCCTCTAAGGGATCATGAATGTGTAATTTTAAATATATAGACTGAATTATTATATATATATATATATATATATATATATATATATATACTATATATATATATATATATATATATATATATATATGTTTGGATCTAAATGGTTTTATATAATAAATAGGTTATATTGTGAAATATATGGTTAAATGAAGTTATTGGGGTTTGCCAAGTAAATCTAAATGGTTATATTGTAAAATATTTTTTTACAATTTAAAAGACTGTATTCTATTTTATATATTTTAAATGTAATTTATTATGTGATATGGTAACAGGCTCTTGAATTTTTCAGCATCATTACCCCAGTCTTCCAGTGTCACATGATACTTCAGACTCAATTTAATATGCTGATTTGCTGCTCAAGAAAAAATTTTCTTCTTAGGGTTTTGCAATGTGATGACATTCTGTGCTGCTTAATGTGGAAACTGTGATTTTTAGTTCATGATTCTTGATAAATAGTTCAAAATAATAGTATTTTTGAAAACAAATATCTTTGTAACAATGTCTTTTATGTCTTTTATGAAGACATCTCAACAAAACTTTTTTTCCGACCAGCTGTTTTTTGGATATTTCTTCTCTGTTCTAGTCCTTCTTGCTCCACTAGGTTTTATCTCATGATATTATGAAAACAAGGTATGCCAAACAGTTCTGTAAGTAAGGTCACGATAGGACCGTTTCGGTTGTGCAGGTGGATTCTATGGCCTCTCGTGTGATTCATACGGTTGTTTGAAATATATCATCATCGGTCGTGCGATTAGATTGCAGCGCATGACTGATTCAGAAGATCTTATTTTCTGAAGCGAACTTGTGTCCCCTCGCCAGGAAATGCAGGAACCCTTTTTTTCCCCACAATTAGTCCCTGCTGACATCTCCTAGTAACCATGGTAACATGCATCAAATCGACCCATTTAAGAATCAAAAGAACGAGAGGTTTTTTTTTTTTCTTTTCTTGAAGGACACTGCAGCATGTGAGCATGAACAGGATGCAAAGCAACATTGCATGAACAAAGTAGTAAATGGTTTCTGGTGGGGAAATCATGCCTTGTTCATGACTTTCCCTTATTAAGTAAAATGTTCATTAATGGTCACTGAAACTTAAAAACAGTTTTTATAATGTATTTCCCATAAAATATATTGAATTTTATCAGCCCATAAGAAATGTCTTGTACCCAGATCCAAAAAAAATCAGGGCTGTTTTCCTGGCCTGTTTACATGTGACCTTGTAGAAGTTTTTGGGGGAAGAACCAGGTCATCCATTTCGAACAGTAAGCACATGTCCAGGAACTCAACTAGACAGATTTACTGCGTTTTCCCAGAGTCAATCGAACATGGTGGCAGACATTCTGGCTCACTGAAAGTGCTCAAAAAGCTCGCCATGCTTTCGAGTCTTTAATGTAAACAAACCAGAGTACTAATGTGTCCAAGATCAGGACGACAACACTTTCTAATCAATCAATCACTTAGAACAGGAAAAGGTCATCTGTCTGAGATGTAAAAGAGAGGATGATACACGTATGTGCCAGTTGAGGTACAGGTTGATTTTTAAAATGCCACAATAGTAGATTTAAATTCATATAAAAATTAGACATATCAGCATGAAACAATTACAGCGTTGTTTACGTTCAGCATGCACCGCGCTGTCTACTGAACTGTCTACTGTCTACTTATTAAAGGAGGGTATAAATGCATATAATTATTCATAATGTGCCTTGTAATACATTATATTTTGTCGTATTACCGAACCGAATTTAAAATGCAGAGTGTAATGAATTGATAAGTGTTACAATTTATTAACTGTTATTACAGTTACTTATGAGATTGTACAATGCATTATAAGGTGCATTAATTAATGCATTAAAACCACTTTTATAAATGCATTATACTGTAGATAAAGGCTTTTACGTAAAAGTGTTACTTAATATTTTAACATATGTCTATAGTTTTGTTTTCGTTTTATTTTAAGTAACTTAAACTAGATGAAAACATGAGACATGTCTGACTTGGTCAACTTGCTGAAACCTAAATAAAGGGCTTTTTTATTTCAGTTAATATTTATTTTATTTTCAAGTAAATAAATTTTTTTTATGGTTTTAGTTTAGTTAAACCATTATGTCAATTATGTCAGTATATTCAGAACTTTCTTTTATATAGAAATATTTCTGTTTCTACAGAGGTGCTGATAAAGTCCAGGTATTTGACAACAGCGACCTGTCACCTTAAAGGAATCCTCAGTTCAGGTCATGCTGTGGAAACCCAGACGGCCTTAGCATCCAGCCTTGCAGGAGGAGATGGGATGTCACACTACGTTCCTGTACCGGCCAGGAACATGGGTCAATCGTCACGGCCATCAAAGCATGGATTTGTCACAAATCCGGCACCCTGGCATGCCCAGCCGGCATCCCGTGGTGAGTACTTCCTATACTACTATAGCACTGAACATTTTTGACAACTGGTGTCAGGAAAAGCCTGCAAGATTATTATTAGAAACAGAGAGTGTTTCGGTTTCATTCTGAAATTCACCCGCATAACTGGACTTCCTGTCAAAACTGTTAGAGCAAGACCAGTTGGTGTTTAAATATCGGGTTTCTCTGGAATAATGTTAATCCCCTTATTAAAAAATGTGGAGAGTATTCAGCTTAAGCATTTGCCTGCAGATTTAAGATGTCCCTGGTTTCAATCTAGACGCCCCAAATTTTACCATGTAATTAGGCTGCTTTTGAATAGCTTGGAAAAGAAACAAAAAAAATTGTATCCAGTAACCCCTGATTTAATTTCCATATTTTAGAACATGCTTTTATCTAAAGCATCTGTAAAGTGGGTGGGGGGGGGCATTTAAGGGTAAAATGTATTTTTGGTTTTTATTAGCCATTACATTACCGTTTCAACGTGTAACTGTTAGCAGCATGATGACATTTTTGCTCATGGCCCTCAGTGAACTTCCAAATCTGAGGAGTGATTTGCGATCTGTTGGCTAACAATCCTATTATTTTAGATGAACCATCTAGATCTGTAATCCAGATGGAGCTTTGCACACAAATGGACAGGGACTGTTAAACAACCACTCACTGGGGTGTGGGTCGGTGCCGCCCCGCGTTGTGATAGCAGCTGTTCGGGAGTTCGGGCCACAGACTGTCATGTCCTCTTTTGACTCTCTCGCTCTATGATTGCGTTCTTCATTTAAATGCCAACAACAGTGTGTTGGTCTCCGCAGCCCCTCTATCACCACCCAAACCCCACCCAGTTATGCGGTCAGACCTCTGGGGAGGCCTCGGAGGCAGTGAATATCATGTATTTTCAGCATAAAGCGTCCTGTACGAGCAGCTGGAACGTCCACTTAGCCAGTGGGGTTACAGATATGGAGGCAGCTTAGCCAAAATGTGGCTCCATGGTCGTGCCAGACCAGCCGGGCTGGTGGATGAAGGCAGCTTTAGTCTGACATTAGCCTCATGGAGGGGGCATTACACACATTCCCATTGAGGTCACACCACATAATAGGAAATGGCTTGTCAGAATGTGTGGGGGGGGGACAACCAGATTGTGTAAGGAAATGAAGTTGAGGTAAGGAAAGGAGGTTTTTGAACATTAATTCAATTGTGGGGAACGGATGAGCAAAGTTTCTGTTATACAGTTTCAGTTTACAGCAATCAAGTTAGAAGGGGCCATGACATAAAGCAAATGTGCATTGATCTTTTGGCTATAGAGTTCCTTGTACCATTAAAACATTCTGCAATTTTCATAGCTTAAAAAAACCGGCCTCCTCTTTATAAACAGCATTTATTTAATCAGCTCGCAAAAACAGCTTGTTTTGAGCTGAGGTGCAAGTGACGTCACCTGGAACACAACCATTTGCATATAACACACAACAACCTCCAGAGCAAGATATAATGAATAGTCGTTCTTCTTCTTCCACCATAGGCCCTGTCCACTGGGCATTCATGTCACTTATGGCGTGGGACACGTTGATTACGCTGAATGCAAGTGCACGTCGGGTCTACGTTCAAAAGCAAATAGAAATTACAAGCACTGCTGCTATCTTGTCTACACTGGATACAGTGTCGCTTCCTGACACAGCGGCCATGCACTGCGAGTGTGTAGTCAGTAGGACAATTGAGGGAAAGAACTTTCACTTTGACGGCGTTTGGTTTAAACATCTTGTTCGTTACAACTGTTTACAGATATCAGAAGGAGGGATGCCAGCATAATGGTTGGATAGATTATTTTTAATGTGCATCAGAGGATTGTTCGGAGCGCCCATTTTGTTTTTGTAACTGAGGCACAGTGTCATGGAGAGTTCACAAAAAGAAACCATTTGGTTGAAAGATGAAGCTGAGATCTGACCTGAAACTGCATCACAAAACAACTAAGTAAAGGATTTTCATAATGCTTTGTCTGGAATAGGAACGTTTTATTTTGAATCTGTTTTCAAAACCCTCACATGCAAGCGCACGGGAGCGGTGAATCCATACCATTTATATGCAATGTCATTAGCCAATGCATAACTTTTGGTATTATTTTAATGTGGCTTGTATTTGGCCAGCTAGTTTCGTCGAAGACAAAGTTCGCGCGGGCCAGTAAATTTGTACTATGGCTGCCTCCCTTGGGTCACGACTCAAATTAAATACAGCTGGTTAAGAAAAGTTTGGAACTGAGGAAGATTTTCTCCACAAGCTCTCTGTGATGTCGAGGTATTTTTTTTTAAATTCATGATTGCATTTAGATATTTTTGTTACTACTCTGGTACTCGAGTTCGGGCGGCGGTTTGTTTTTGAGGCATGCAGGCCCATTTAAACCTGTAAATAATTAAAACATTTTCAAATAATACATTAATACATTTTGATATTTTTTACAAAATAAATAGTTTATACAAGAAGAACAATTTAACAGGTTTATAATCAAAGATTTAAAATATTTGAAAAAAGAGAAAATTCACAAGCTCGCAGTTTATTCGCATTCTTCAGTTCAGTTCATTTGGAGGATATTTTAATCATTTAAATATATTTGTGATTACTTTGGTTCGTATAGCTGTAGTTTTATGTTTGCATTTTGTATGTATAATATTTTTCTAAAAAATTAAGAAAAAAAAAAATTTATAGTGTTTTCATTTGTTTTAACCTACTTAAGACCCGCGATGAAAAAGTTGTTTCCCATGTCCTTTACGTTAGAGGCATTAAAAATATAAAAAAAAAAAAAAAAAAGAGATTTTCATTCATATGTTATGCTAT
This sequence comes from Cyprinus carpio, assembly GCF_018340385.1. Classification (NCBI taxonomy): domain Eukaryota; kingdom Metazoa; phylum Chordata; class Actinopteri; order Cypriniformes; family Cyprinidae; genus Cyprinus; species Cyprinus carpio. Next base: position 38,701,445 of record NC_056599.1, read on the forward strand.
GTCCTCGATAGCAGGACATTGGACTCATTTCTTTAAAAAAAAAAAAAAACAATCCCATTTTTAGTTTTCAAGATTTTTTTTTTTTACCAAACTTTGTATAAAGATGAATTCTCAACTATGTATAACAGAATGATTCGTATACCATTTTTCCTTGTCTGCAAAATGTGTGTAAAATGGCCATAAACAGGTTTTTCCCTCATTATATACAATGTAATCTATAAACTAAATCGTATTTGGATATTATGGTGTCTTTGGGGCACCATGGTAAATTGAAAAAAGAAGTGTAATAATGGGAGTAAGTAACTTGACAATATTTTTCCATATAATATAACTTTCATAGAATAGTGAAAAATAATTTATTTCCCTGTTCATGTTGTTATGTCCCGGCCAAAATGCTCAATAAACATGCTTTTAGGCCCGGTGTCCCTCAATAGGAGGACATGCATGAAATCAACGCCCTGTTTCGGATAGAAAGGCATAATTTTGATTTGAAACCCCCATAACATTTTTCCTGAGATGCTGATTTATGACACACAATTGTTAAAAATTAGACAGATGTAAATGAATAAATTACACAATATGATCATATTTTCCATCAGAAGTGTCACTAAATTAATTTCAGACATTTTGATTGACCAAGGAGCGGTTTGAGTAGTCATGGTGAAAAGCCCTAAATGATGTGCTCTGTACAGGACATCCAGACTTTTAAAACTGTGGCCATGTACAGTCTCAAGAAATTCCAAAACTAATACTGCCCTCATATGAGGCCCGCAGGTCCTTAAGAGGGTAACAGTGGTGTTTATTTCTTATATTCTATATATTTATATATAGTATATATATATATATATCGTCCCTGACAATGTTAGTCCGTGTGGCCATTTAACATCAGTATGCGGCTTGCTACATGCCTGTGATGCCAGAATTGGCTTGTAATTAGTAAACCACGAGTGTTGACAAAATCCTTTTAATTTGGCAGACTCATGTTTTCATCTGGATGGTCATTGTGTTTTAATACAGTGCAGACGGATTACATGACTAGCAAGGGGTGTGACAGCTGGTGGTGAAAGTGATGGCATGCCATCCATTTGACCGCGTGACAGTGCACTTGGATGTACTCCACCCCAGATTGCATACGGAACATCTCTATAGTAATGTTACACAGTTTTTTGTATATGTGACTCAGCTTTTCTGAAGGTTAGCACTTTCCAAGTCCTCATCTATTTTGTACCAAAAGCCATCTGCCCCTGCCCCCCCATTCCTCCTGCACTTTTTAGTCTCTCAGCTATGCTGAAAAAGGGTTTTCTAAAAAAACCTGAACGGTTGTCGTGGAGTTTTAACGGTCCGCCGCCAACTTTGATAAATGAGTTAGTCCGCGAACTCAGGTAGAGAGAGGAGGAGAATAGAGAGAGGAGAGAGAGCGAGAGAGTGAGTCCATTCTCAGGGAGTGATGAAGCATTTGCTTGCGGCTCAGATTAATATCAACTGAAGTTCAGGAACACATTGTCATTTTCCTCCATTGGCCTATATCTCCTTATTTCATTAATTATGGTTTAAACTGAATACTCCGTTTTGTACCCGTATGTTTTACAGAGCTCAATGATGTCAAAATTGGATTTTGTGGCATCAGAGTCCAAATTAAATCATTTTATTATTTGGTATTGATTTTTTTTCTGTAACACAAAGTAAGGTATTAAAAACATTTTTCTTTTTTTTAACCGGAAAAAAAAAAGATCATATAGGGTGGAACCCGAACATGGAGGTTGAATAATGTTTCATTTTTGGGTGAAATAAACTGTTTTAAGAGCGTTTCACACTGACACCAAGTTGCAGCACCTTTGTTAAAATTCTGACCAATAAAGCTTCATCTTAAAGTCTAATGTTAAAATTCTGTATGAACTCGTCTAAAATAAATTATCAATAAAACTGAAAACTGAAAATCAATTTAAATTTAAAGTGAATTTAAATGTAGTTATGTACAATAGATAATTTTTTGAGATGCGGCAAGATTACATTTAAACAGTGTTTATTAAATTAATTTGTGTTTTTAAAGATTAATCAAGCATTAGATGACCCTCTAATTTTGGCCTAATAACATAAAGGTACCATATATATCACCAAGCATCCATATACATTCTTTCTGGCTGATTTCTGTATTATGAAGAGCAGGGGTGCATATATGTGGATTTGTTGTTGTCACCAATGCTGCAGAAGATAACTAAGGTTACAATGATGCAAAATGAAACCACACAATACCAATGCAGTAACCCTCCCTCTCTTCATACACACTTTTTCTTTCAGCTTCTAGCTAATGCAATGTTGGGCAGTATTGTTTGTCACTGCCTCTATTTGTGTTTGCGCATACCTACCAAGCAGATATTACAGAGGACCAGAGTCCCTTCTGTTTCAAAGCACGGCATCTTGTGCTGTGTGTGCGTGTGGGTTCTATGCAAAACTGCATGGAGTGTAAATGTGCATGAAATCGCCTGTGTCACGTTTCCCACAGTCTGCTCCCAAGCTTATTGATGGTCAAGCTGGGGAAACTGGACGTGGTATATACTGAATATTACTTTGGATTTTAATATCTGTCGCTTTTTGATATAGCAGCCACAATTCCTATAGAATCTTATCAAACTTTTTTGTTAATAAGCTTTCCATTAGATTGAAGATCTTGATTGAATCTACATAAAATAAACACGGGAAAACACATGATGTGTATGTAGGCAGGGGGGTGACGGTTTTAGTGTGCCATAGCAGATTGGGGAAATGGACACAGAGTGATTCTGCTCTCAGCATGCAACGGTCTTCTGTAGCAATGCCAGCATATTCCTTCTGCCCCATAGAGAGGAGCACTGGAAGGGGAGTGTACATCGTCTGAATTAGCTGACAAAGACTAGACTTTTGTTGGGTGCCATAGTTTTTAGTGCAAGAAAACTAAAAACAAGACTTGTAAGTTAAAGGAATATTTAATGCTGGGCATCTCGTACTAAACATGAATAATGTCAAAGGCTCTGATTTTTTTACATTTATATGTCTGGCCTCTGACCAAAAGTATTGATGGGCCCAAAACAAAGACCACTGAAGGTCAAGGATCTGATGGGGTCTGTGATGTGTTACCAGGAAGTCATACAGCTGCAGGACTATTCTCAGATTTTGTCAGGTTTTACTTGCTGATCAGAATATCCTCATCAAGACTCATCATCATGTGTTCCCCGCTGTGGTTGCAAACATTGAGGATTTTTGAACCGTGCTGAGTCATGTCTCAAACCTGTGAGTTAGCAGCGTACATCTGGTGAGCTACTGTATATTCCCACAGAAAACCAAAAGCCTTGTGTTCTCCAGGGTCAAAGATCCCTGAACATTAAAGAGGCTCGGTCAGTTTACTGATTTAAATGGACAAGGAAGAACAACGACTGTAAAAAATATTCCGTAAAATTTACGGTAAAAATCGGCAGCGTGTGGTTTCTGGAATTATTACCGTAAAAAATATGCTAGAAAATTAATTTAGGTTTGTCCTTGTATTAAATTATACCAGTTAAATAACACCGTAAGTTCATTTAACTGATATAATGTTAATATACCAACCTATTGAAGTAGAGAAATCTGTTTTGTATCTTTGTAATACACTGATAATCACCAAATGCAGGTGAAAGTCACATGACGAACCAAAGCCCATCACAAGCAGCTTTTTAAATAATAACATATATACAGAAGGTGCACACAGGGTCATTCACACAAACACTAAAACACCCATCATGACGACACATATAAAACTACAAATAATGCAATAAAACATTCATTTAACAACAACAATTAGGTGTAACACACAACCATTCTGGGAATGTCAACTGGTGGTTATTCAATGTAAATTAATAATCAAATTTGAAATGTAACACAGGGAATTCTGGTAATTCAATGTACTTATTCAAATTAAATTAAGTGATAACAGGTCCTTTTTTTTCCACTTCAAAAACGGTATAATTTCCGTAAAAATTACATAGAAAGTCCAATACAGTTTTTTTCACCATATCTATTAGGGGAAGGAATTTACCGTAACCATTTAACAGATTTTTACTGTAGCTTTTTTACATGCCTTTTACTGTTTAAATTCACAGTCCATTTTTTTTTTACTGTGAATCGCAACTACAATGAGGCTAATAAGGTGCAGTAAGACAATGGCCCCAAAACCTGGTCCTGGAGTATCCCCAACCCTACACACATTTGGACGTCTTCTCCACTATTATTCTGACTCCACGTCCATTTCAGATCTTTGAGGCCCGTGTATTAAGATGCGGTTTTTGGCCGATCTGATCAAAGTTTGACATGGGAGACACATTCCTGTTTACACCATGTGTTTTTAATCCATACGCCTTTTGTCTGCTTTCGACCACTTCTGTCCAGACTTTTGAGGGGAGTCTGTGTGGTGAGTGTACGTATGGGCATTTTTCTGACTCTTTGAGATATAATCGGCTTGCATAATTACATAAGAACGCAAAAGGAGACAACAGAAACAGATACAAAGAGCAATAGCTTGTTGTATTCGCGCGATGACAGCCGCAAAACTAGTTGAACGCTTTGGGGTTTGTTTTAGAATCCATGACTACTACCCTTTTGAAAAAAACAGCATATGCTGGTTAGGTATGTTTTGAAGCAATGGAGCTGCTTTTGAGCAGCTTTGAGCTGGTCCTGAGCTGGAGCTAGCTGGCTTATGATCAGCTAAATCACTCAAACCGTGTTCTTGCTCTACCATGCTTCAAAACATACCTTTTCAGCCAGGGTATAAAGAATTTTTAAATTTTTCACCGTGTTCATATCAAACTCACAGCGATTTTCCAGACAGCAAAGTGTTAAATCCTGTCAGGCAGCAGGGAGGCGGTCTTTTGTGGCTGTTTTTTGAACACATGAGGGTCCACCACTAACTATAGCAATCCTATTGAATGCGTTGTTCTGACTACCTCTGAAAGTGGACAAGCTCAAAATGTGTTTTACACCCCATTAACGCACTTGTATTTAGTATCATTCCACTCTGTGGCCCGATTGACCAAAACACAACTTAAAAACCAGGTGTAAAACAGGCCTGTGTCTCTACTAGAAGAGCTATGAGTGGAATCAGATAACATTGTTGAACAGGGAAAAATACAGTAATGTGCACTAGTTAGGGTACTCCAGGACCAATGTTGGGAACCCACTGCTGCTCAAAGATGCCTAAGTAAGAAAATAAATGGGACAGTTCAAACAGAGACAACACGGTATTAAAAATAGCAATGTTTTTTGTTATAATATTAATGTCTTTACTGTGACTTTTGACCAAACCAATTTAAATGCATCCTTGTGGACAAAAGTATTTTATTTCTTTAAAACAAAAAACCTACTAACCCCAATATTTATGTGTAGTATACTAATGCTAGAGTTCGTGTACTAATGGTGTTGTTTCTTTTCTCACTCTTGTGTTTCAGTGGAAACTCCTCCTAAGTCTGGTACTTGCTTCCCAGAGACCATCCACTCTCCCTGCTGATGACGAGTGGTGCAATCTGTGGGGTCTCCAGGGAGGTTCGTTTCTGTTTTTTAGGACATGTCATCCATTACGGTTTCTGTAAGCATTTGTGACCCTGGACCACAAAACCCATCCTTAAGAACGAGTCCACGTTTATATTTGTAGCAATAGTTAACATACATTGTATGGTTCTAAATTATTGATTTTTCTATTATGCCAAAAATCATTAGGACATTAAGTAAAGATCATGTTCCGTGAAGATATTTTGTACATTTCCTGTCGTAAATATATCAAAACTTAATTTTTGATTAGTAATAGGCATTTATTTGCACCCTCAGATATTTTTTATTATATTTATTTGCACCCTCAGATCAATTTATTTATTTTTTTGCCACCCTCAGATTCCAGATTTTCAATATTGTCCTCTTCTAACAAATCATACATCAGTGGAAGCTTATTTGTTTATATGATGATGTGCTATAAACCTCAAATTGACCCAATATGACTGGTTTTGTTAGTCTAGGTCACATTTGTCTCTCATTTCATGTCCTTCAAACCAGTATCGACTTTTTTCTGTGGAAAATACAGGAAGATATTGAGAAAAATCTACTATTTTTTTTATTTCATGGACCCAATGGACCGCCAATATTGTTTGGTTTTCCAGCATTCTGCAAAATATCTTCTGTTGTGTTGCACAGAAGAAAGGGTTTAGAACAACATGAGGGTGAGTAAAACGGTAACGTCCTTTAACCGTAGGCCTTGAAAAGCCTCAGCTCTCATCACTCTAATCTTTTATTTATAGTGCTATGAAAAGGGGAAAGGGAATTACTGGGAGAGAAAGCAATCAGGACATCACAGTTTGGGACTCATATCTTCTGATACCCATATGAGTACCACAATGTTTCAGTAGGTTTGACTTACACTTCATGTCCATCTTTAATATAGGCTTCCTGTATACTCTTTGTTTGCAGCTCAGCCAGCTGTGTTCCACATGAGTTATCCTGGAATCAGAGATCCGAATGCCATGCTTCATTGATTCACAAACATCCTGCGGTGGTTACATGTGCAGATGTGTGAAACTGCTTGAGTTGGTTGTTTAATAATCAGGCTTACATCTATATTCTCGTATATCAAGAGCTGCCAATAAGAAGACGCATTTTAAACTGAAACTGGACGCTAGTGCCTGCAAGCTATTTCACCACGATGCACGTGCAATAAATGTCATTAAGATTTACAAACATGATCAAATGACACATTACTTTGGAAAGAGGTTGTTTCCTCTGGCAGTGTTAGGGAGATTTAGAGAAACTGCTACCTGTGTTGCCTGGGTGGCTTGTGTGTTTTGCAGTGCCAGTCAGGTGTTTAATACAGAGTGTTATGGCTCAAATTATGGTTGTGGGAAAGTGACTTTTAGCTGACATGCTAAGTATGATGTAATGCTCATCATGCAGACTTGACTATTAAAAGCCCTGCATATCCTCACTCTTTTTCATGCGAGTGTGTGTGTGTGTGTATGGCATATGATGCAGTTCTTTCTGCCTGATCCTTAATCAATTTAATAAGCTTGAGCTCTCTGTGCCATACAAGGGTGTAGCTTTGTGTGTGGGTCCCTGATTGCTCTAGTGATTATACTTACATGCACTCAATAGTGTGTTATTCCTAATCCCACTTCTGCTGACAAGCCAACAGCTTGCTCTCGTTCCCTCTTCACATTCAGTATAAGAGAGGCTCTCGCTCTAGAATACCATCAGTGTCTCCAAGCTGTTCCCAAGATTAAAATGGGCAACAAACTTGTTGGGCCCAGTGCAGAAAAAATGCCTGGCTGAAATGATTTAGACATTTAATAAGGGTGTAAAGTCTCTTGAGTAATTGTACATTACTGTACAAAAGGGTTTTTTTTCAAACCTGGCTGAGTAATATGAAACTGGATACATGAACATTTGCCCAGTGATAAATTGGCAGGATAGGCCACAGTATGCTTTATTTATTTATCTTTTAATCTAATAAAAAAAGCTTATGTTGCTGAAATAAATAGTATATGTGATTAATGTAATGGAATTGGCCCCAGCTATGTTCTTGTCCTTGGGAAAGTGGCAATCATATCACAGTATTGTTAATCCTACAGCTGAAGATATATGAACTTGAATGGAATTTCAATACGTTAAACGATCAGTATATAAACAACTTTATTAAATGTCAAACAACTGTGAAACTTTTTTGTATTATGTACTATTAGCGAATTTAATAATATTTTGAATTTTATTTTTATTGCGTACTTAGTTTATGTTTGACTAATATTTATTTGTATTTTATTTCAGCTTCCAATTACTAAAAATAAATCTGTGTAGTATTATTTAATAATAACTGTTAAATCCCGTCTCAGATAATTGCAGGATACTGGTTTCAGTTTTAATATCGGATGTACTGTATACTGGATGATTACCATACTGTAGTTCAGTGGATTGACTAAATTTAAACATCAGATTGCTTTTACAATTTTGTGCATCAAAGCCATGCAATGATAATAGCCTTTATCTCTTGATTCTATATACACTGTATGCAATATTCTTCTACAGACAGATATTTAAAAATGTCTTTTGTGTAAATCGTGAATAATGAACACTTGCTGATTTTTAACTACTATAAATAGATTTTTTAAATAACTCTATTATATTTAACATAGTTACTAGGCGCAGAAGTTACGTATAGGAATTGCAGAAGAAAATTATTTATATTATTTTTTTATTTGTATAGTTTCTGGAATTATATTATGTGTGTGTGTATATCTATATATTTTTATATGTATTATGAAATTAGGTAAATCGGTATATGTGTATGCATCCATTTAAAGTTTATTGCACCATCCACCCTCAGAGTGCAACATGATGCTTACTGAGAGAAGCAGAGGGAGATCAAGACTCACACCTGGTGTGTTTCTTTCATGCCCTCAAAACCCATTACCATGGGGCAACTTTGGCAGTGGCAGCAAGTAGAATGTGCATTTTGTAAGAGGAGGGGTCTTATTACGTTAAAGTGTTGCCTATTTGTTCTCTGTTGCGTGTTTTCAGGGACACCCATTGTCATGTTAAATACCTGATTATGAGATCTGCTAGTATCTCTCTCAGTAAGGTTTGCTGCTGACCACTGTCTAAAGAAGTTTGTTAAATGCCTCACTCTATTGAGGAGTAACTCATACGTCACAATACAAAAAGTGCTTTAACTGTTTTGTTTCAAACATCCTACTTCAGAGTGTTTGTTTTGCAGAGTTGGGTTTTATGGTTTTTGGAAGCGTATTTTTTGTTGAAAATAGTGAGTCAAGTGACATGAACAGACAGGAACAGCCTGAACTCTGAGCGTGGGAGGATTTTGTGTTCACAGCATGCCAGCCTGAAAGAAGCCACTCAATGATTTGGGCTTCCGGGTTTGTTTTAGAAACATGTGAATGTAAATGGTGAAAGTGAAGGTTTAAAAAGGCATTGTTGTATGTCATTGCTGTGTTTGTATATCTGGATGTCTTTAGGTGCATTTTAATTAGTGTGAAGTCAGAATAATACTGGATTAAACCATTTTTAATACACTTGTCAATATTTGCAATGACTACAACCACTTTACAAAAAAGGAACAGTTTATTATGATTGCTCTAGTGAAATTATACTGAAAACTATGGCATAAATCAGTCATCTATCTCCTTTCTCTTTTATCATTTCTTCTTTCTTTATTTTCATTCTTTCTTAATTATATGACTTAATGTGGTTTTCCAGTGTAAGGCGCTACTTGCTCAGAAAGGGCACCAATCCTTTTGATAGACACCAGCTAATCTCCAGTACCGGATAAACGATTTACATATAAGAAGGGCCTGTTTGGCTGAACTGACGGACCTGCTGACGTATTGGGGTGGGAGGTATGACCAAAATCATATTTCACCCCCCCATAGTATGAGTATTTTTTAATTACCATTTCACTATTGATCATGAGCTCAAAAGTATGTATCAAAAAAAATATACGTGCAGACAGTTTAATGATAAAATGGTTTCTATTTTTTACACCAGTGTGACACAAGTCTCATTTTAGAGTAAGAGTGGAAATACTTTGCAAATGAAATGTACTGTAGAGTTAATATTATTGGCTGTGACCTATAATAATGGTAACTTTTCTGAGGTAAAATGTAATTATCTCTGATACTTAAAAAAAATTTGTATTACGCTGTACAGCCCTCTGTACAAAAAGGGGGTCCACTGATGCTACTAACATCTATGGCTTTGTCATGGGAAATTGTGATAAATTGGCTGGTGCAGTTGAGGGAACAGCACTTTAGTGATTTTTCTTGAGTGGTATGTCTCTTTGGTGAGCTGACTCCCTCAGGGGTTTTTTCGTTTTCTCAATCTAGCTCCCTGTCTGACTTCAGAATGAAATGTGTCAGTGAACACTCCCCTTTGAACCAGACAGGTTTCGGGTTTTGCTTCACTAATTTTGGCCCTGTGGTATCACAGCCCTGTGTGGTAGCCTATCAAAGTAGGCCCAGTTGCAAAACTTAAAGACAATAAAGGAACCTAGGAGTTTTGGGGAGACACATTGGTCAGTGATAAGAAATACAATATTTTATGTTTAATTTTGACGTTATCTATAACTTTTAAGGGCGTATGTTTTTTATACGCAGTCAGGCTATTCATGAAGCCACCCTGACATTTGTGATGCTATCACTGAGCATCTATATAGAAGTGGTCTCATCTGTTGACCAACCACAATTCTGCATTAAGAGGATTCTCAAGCAATTCAAAATGCCCAAGCTCTTAGAGCCCCTTTTTTTTTTTTGCCCCAGTTTTTTGGCGAAGCACCGATCCCAACTAGACTGTCCGTTCTTTTTACTTCCATAATCCATAGTTTTCAAACTGTCAGGTTTACAAGGGATCAACCCATCGGCAAGCCCAATCCTTGTGCAATTCCTAGAGAAGCAAAGCTTTGTTGGCCAGGGACGCTGTCCCAGCCCTTCTTGTCATCATGTAAGATTCAATCACGGTCGTGTGTGCTTACCAGTTGAAGGATGCTACAACGAATGATGTGGCACAGCCTGATAAGTGAATATCAGGCATCAGAAGCGACATCGTGACAGTAACAGTGCGACAGAAACCTAAAAAGATTAGTTCAGTGATTATGCTATATCACATTAGCCTTGCTTTGTAATAGCCTAATTGAATCTCACGCCTGTCTTAAATCTGGTATTTATGTTTTTGTTTCTGTTGCTCAAAAGGAGACGGTTAGGCAAATGGAATCCGGTTTAATTTTAGAGATTTAATTTTAAGAGCTGAAGTATGTTAAGTAAATAAATTAATTAACTGTGGCCAAAACAGGGAGTGTCACAGCCTGCCTGCATATCAGTGGTCCCCAAGGCACTGTCATGCTATCCGGTATGGTCTGGGCTGATCAGTGACCAGCTAACCCAACACTAATCAGGGGCAGGACAGCCTACATTGAGAGATACATACGCTAGATTTTTAGGCCTTCTTATTCTCGTTATTTCCTATTTGCCACTCAGCAAGCACTAAGTGAGCCAAGTGGAGGAGGGGAAGGGATTACTGCAGTGTGGATTCTGAGCTCTGTAGTCCTTCGTTGTAAAATGTTTCAAAAGAAATTTTGGGGAACACTCCCATAGTTTACCTTCATTCTGGGAAACATCTTGGAAATATTTTTTAGCAGTTTTCTTGCAATTATTGACCCTGCCCACCAGAGAGATTACAAAATTATCTTGCAGTTCCTTTCTCTGTGGAGCAAGAGAAGAAGTAAGGCAGCTACAGCAGAGACAAGGTTGAATCACCATATGCTCCCTACTGATAGACAGAAACATTGGTTAAAGGAAGTGGTTGTTGACAGAATCCTATAAAACTGCATTCCACCAGTGAACACCATGTGAAACACCCAACCCCAGAGCCGCTCATTGTTAGGTCTGGAAAGCAATTACTGTTTCCTTGTTCAGTTCCAGAAACAACAGTCAAAGCAGGGCAAAATTGTTAACCGATTTTTGCGAAATAGTTATGACTTCATTCTTTGTCATAAAACCATAAATTCCTTACACTTCATTATCCGTATTCACTATCTTGTAATTTTTTAATTAAAGTCTTTTTTAATAAATACATTGTCTAGGATCCCGGAGACAGCCATGGGTACAAGCTTCAGAGAGAGAGCCATCCGAACCACACCCCTAAACACCCTCCCCAAATTACCCTCTCTGCAATGCTTACCTCTTCCCGCACTCTCAGATGAGCTTGGCGGGCTTTCCTTACCCCCTTGCCTTGGCTGAACAACTCAACAGGTGAGTTTATCTGCACACCTTCCATGGAGCTTTACTCATGGATCTAGATATTACTAATTTTTCCGCATAATTTTCATAATTCGATCAGTTGCCATAGAGATACTGCCAGAGTACAGTAAGACAGAGCTTTGTAAAAGTGGCCTCATGGAGTTTAATGTATTTTTTGCTATTACTGTCTGCCTTGATTCAGGAGATTCAAATAGTAGCTGGGTGGATGAGTAACAAACTTGCTCTGAGCGCGGGCAATAGTCGTGCTCAGACATCACTGGAGACCGGCGGCACTGAGGTCCAGGTGTCATAACCCATCCACATCTCCATCAATCCCCCTTCCTTCTGATTTTCACCTCTCAAGACTACCACCAGTGTCCCAGTATGGAGGTTCGAGGACAAGACAGGTAAACATGCATTTGACAAAATTTGGTTAAGCCTAAATAACAATATGCAAATAGACAATTGTATCCAAAGTTACAGGGCTCAAACTAGAAACTTCATCAGTCTGCTCAGGAGGGTGATCACGAACACCGATTTTGACGACCATGTTATATTCACCCTTTTTAGCTGATCAGATTTCATAGTAGTATAGTACTGAATAGTTCAGGGGAGTGTCCCATTTCCTGCTACCCAGCGAGGGCCACCTATCTTGACGAGTTTTTATTTCCTAATTAAAACGACCTAAACCAGCTAATCAAGGTCTTTTTTTTCTGGAAATACCAAAACTTCCAGGCAAGTGTGTTAGGGCAGGTTGGAGCTAAACTCTGTAGAACCTTAGTCTTCCAGAAAAATAAGTAAAGTGAAGTGACATAAAGCCAAGTATGGTGACCCATACTCAGAATTTGTGCTTCTCGCATTTAAAACCCATCCAAAGTGCACACACACAGCAGTGTGTTTCTTTTTATAATATATGTTAAAAACAGTAGTTCTGGCATGCACCATTTATGTTGCGGCGAGGTTCGGGGGCGGCCGGGCAGCAGTTTGGGGAGTCAGTGCCGTGCTCAAGGCCACCCCAGTCGCTGGTATATATTGCCAGCCCGAGAGCTCTCGAATCCACAACCTTAAGGAGTCAAACTCTCTATAAACCATTAGGGCCATGAATTCCCCAAAATAATTGGACACCACTGCGAGTAATTAAAAATAATTGGACACCCGAACCTGCCACGATATGATATTCATGCAAAACTAAGTCCCACAATATGAGGACTTGGAGGTAAAATGACAAAGCATAACGCGACATTTTGGATGAGGGGTTGTACTTGTAAATTGTTAAAAAGTAAGACAGAAAGCAAGAGAGGAGAAGGAAAGATGGAGAAAGGTATCAGGAAAGGTCGTTGCTAGTTCTAGTGAGAGTCCCATTAGCAGGAATGCAGATTAAAGTGATAGTAGGTCACAAATCAAAGAAAGCTGTTAAGGTCCTTCTCACATTGGAGCGATAATAGCCTGACAATTCATAAAGCCCAGAAAATCATCTCCAGACATTGACCCCATCATGACATAAGCTCCCAAAAACAGATGTTGATTTAGTGCCTGGCAAGCTTTGTTCGGCAATTCCCTAGATCCTTCACTGATGCCAGCTTAAATAAACAGAAACAGCTCTAGTGGGGAAAAATCAATATGACCTAAAAAGAGGGCTATCAGACTCACAGCTTCTGGCTTACATTTCAAGTCCTTATTTTTCAGTAGATTACCTCTTATATAGGTTTTGCACGTCATTGCAGGTTATTCTAGTACTCTGTTACATTTTTTCAGCATCTATGTGCAACCAAGTGTCTGGATTGCCTTATTAGGGAATCTCTCCTTAAAATGTGGTTAAGATTCATTTATCCTCTCTTAGCTCCACAGAGAAAATCTCACAATGGATTTTTGACCTAAGGGCAGCTTAGTCTATGGCAAACCTAAATCCAAACGTCCTAGTTTAAACCCACCCATTACAGTATTGGTCGTGAAGTAACCTTGTAAAGTATTGTGAGTTTTGACAGATGTTCCATCAAAGGGCATTGGAAAGTTTTTGTTTGTTAGTGTTATTTTATTTAAGCAGTATCCCTTTTTATTAAATTTTTGATTTATATATTTTGTTGTCAGAGTAATCGCCCCCTACAGGAATTTCTTTTTTTTTTTGATGTATAGTTTGGATATTGCTACTGTTTGCGTATTATTTCAGTCAAAGTGCTATATTTAAAGTCATTCAAATACATAGTGTATTCATGTTTTAATAATTAGGTATCTTATTTTAATCTTCATTATTATATAACATATCAAGATTTGATTTCTACAAACAAAAATAACTCTTTGCACAGTCCTCTTTTAACTAACAGGACGGGCATTTTATTAGAATAATTGGGGCATAAGTAATAAGGTAAGCAAGAGTTGTTTTAGGAGCCAAAAGAAGAGAGACGATTTTAGAGGATAATGGTAGCTTAGTACAATGGATTCTGCCGGCAAACTGTGCCTTCCATGTTACCAGGGATGGCGCAAAGTCTATCTAAGACAGAGAATGCTAGGGCTAACTTTGTGAAAAAGAAAAAACCCTGAATATTCAGTGTATTTGTGATGGGTGAGTCTAGAGAGAACTGTGGTGCAGAGGACTAGTCGTTCTGGAGAACAGCGGGCCTGTATTGCGCTGAGTGGTGGGTGAGTGTGTTTTTGACCATGTGTGATAGATGCCCATCGGCCGAAAACATACAAAAGTCTGTAATGGGTCCTCACACTTTGCTTCGAGATTGTAGAAAACGTGGTGGTTGGTAGAATGCAGCTGCATTCTCAAAGCATCGCACAAGAGCCATGGAGTCACTCTCGCGAGTCTCCTTTACCTAATAACAGCTAAACAATATAATGATGTCACACCAAAGTATACCAGCCCAGCCGCTTGTTTTAATCTAAAAGAAGGAAAGGAGTGCGTAAGCGGACGGTTATCGAAAACTGAAATACCCCAGTGGTGTTCAGATTATGAAAACATCATGGTTTCTGTACAGAAATTTTCAATGTGGCTGCTAAGGCCCCTGTTTTGTTTTGGAGGGAAAGATCAACCAAGACAAAACAGCCCATAACAGATAGAGCGGATGCTCATGGAGCACATGGTACTTGGGGGGGCTTACGATACTGGGAAAGCCCCCTGACTTTAGAAAGCAGGTTTACTCCCTGCTGAGTGCTGAAACTTATAGCACCCTTCTAGTGTGCTATGTCACACATTGCCATGCAGATGCCGGTGTGTCTCGTGGAGGCCAGTTTGTGCTGTAGGTAGGCGCTGGTACTTAGGATTCTGACTGTGGCACTTTAAGGTGAACAAAGCTGTTGAACTTATGAAATTATAAATAAGCACAGTATTCCATTAAAATTCAAAGCATCAGATTCCAATAAGAATAGTTCGATATTATTGCGGATTTTGTAATAAGTATCAAAATTTAGTATTTATAGTAACAAAGTTCATTTTTGTATGCTCCAGTTGTGAAGTCCAGCACAGAGGAGAGCATGTACGTCTTAGTGGAGGGAGACATTGAAATTGTATTTGTAAGAGAGTTCACCCTGTCAGAACATATTAACTCTCTGGTGCTCTTTTGTTTGGTCTTAGTGCTTGTTTGCAAAATGTGTGCCCCTTACTGTCGTGCTTTGGTGCCACCCACATGACATTATCGGTGTGATTCTGATAACCTAGACTGATCCTACTACCTAAAATTATTACTTTTTAATGAAGAAAAGCTATTGAATGTGTGATTGGAACAGTTTGGGTTCTAATCTGTCCCTCGGCGCATTGCCCATTCACATTTAATTGAGCCTTTTCCTGTAAGCTTGAAGCAAGATTTCATTGCATTTATCACTGTCTGCTTCATTTTGTAATAACGTGCTGTTTTGCTGCAGGGGTCTGTGGGTCAGAAGTGTGTGCTGGATACATTAAAAAAGAGGGGCACTCAGATGACATGGAGTTTTGTGGCTCAACTTAGGATACTGCGCTTGCAGTGTCATTTCCCTCAACCCTCAGGTGAGACCAGCAGCAGTTACAGCAATTGAAGTATTTACATTTTCCTGATCAGTAACAATTAACTTACACCAAAGACTTTTAAAAAATTCATGTAATCTTTAAAATGTTGTTTAATATCTGTTTTCAATCTTTGTATAACATTATTTGTAATCTGCCTATTTACTTTGGATTAATTGGTTTTACTTTTTTTAATGCTTGGAGGATAATAGGGGTAGATAAAACAAAAATAATTATTTTTGTGTTAAAGGTGCAGGCCTGAACACCTCTGGTCTAAGAGGACATCACTACTTATCACACTATTTTCCCTGCTAGCGATTCCTGGGGCTGCCATGCCCTACTAGTGCTTATTCTGCTGTGTCTGCTACTGTACTTACTGCAGGATCGTTGCTCTGTGTGTATGTTTGTTGCGTGCCTGAAAAAGTGAGTAATAGCTTATCCTTGTAGGCTTGGCCTTAGCAAGTTGTAAAAACCTATGTCATAGCAAGACTTTTATAAGTTTTTGGCATACACAAAAGTCTTGCCAAGAGCTTAAGATCACTTCCAAGAGCAAAATGAGCAATTCAACAAACTATATTTTTCTACTTAAACTATATTTATATACTTTATCTTTTATATGAATTATTGGTATAAATATCTAACAGATATTATTATAATATTTCAGGAGGCGGTGGTCTAAAAGGAAACAGCATCGCCGTAAAACGTACCTCTCATCCACTCTGGAAAGCTCAAAGAGAGACCAGGGGGACATCCACTTCAACACCTAAATCTCACAGCGGTGGACACATGGAGACAGCGTCCTCGGCCGCTGACCTTGACGGCATCAAATCTGACCTTTCCTTCCAACCGCGATCTCCATAAGCTCTCGAGAGGAATTCTTCAGACCCCATGGCCCCACCACAGAGGGACAGCACAACTCCAGGATGAAACGCTGACACCAAAGCGAGGAGGGAGAGCTACCCATTGAAGACCACTCGATCCTCAAAACACGGGAACTCGAGACACGCTCCTGCAGGATGACTATAGCAAAGGGTTACAGCTCTGCGG
Source organism: Cyprinus carpio (assembly GCF_018340385.1). Classification (NCBI taxonomy): domain Eukaryota; kingdom Metazoa; phylum Chordata; class Actinopteri; order Cypriniformes; family Cyprinidae; genus Cyprinus; species Cyprinus carpio. The sequence goes on from NC_056599.1 coordinate 38,718,257, forward strand.
AGGACTCTGATGAGCGCAGATACCATCATCACAATGCTAAAGACAACCGGGCTATTCATCAGACCCCACCATCTCCACCTCCACTTTTGCCCTTTTGCACCATTTACTGGCCACTACTATCAGGACCACAGTCAGAGTCGGGACAGCAAGCCCCCAGAATATTATGCAGCTGCAGGGGATCACCTCAGCCGGCCCAGTTCCATTAACCACCCAGCCTGGCCAGCTGATCTTCTGTCGCACCTCCATGGAGCAGATGAAGGACAGCATGTACCACAGCATGGTACCCACGCTGGCTCATCCCTGCACATTATACGCATCTGTCCTCTGACCTATCAGCGGTGGAGCAGGCAATGGAAAGGCAAGCAACAGCATGCAGCATGATGTATGGAGGGGCATCCAGGTTAGCATGACGCTGACACGGCAACAGAGTCAACACCAAAAGACAACAACAACAACCAGCAGCAGCAGGACAGACAAGAAAAGGAAGAGGAAGAGTCTAGCCAGAAAGCAGAGGGACCTTCAGAGGAGAACTGGGGGTCGGAACCAATCCACTGCCCCCGTCCGTATTCCTGTCCTTTTTAATGACTCCACCATTGCGCAAATGATGGAGAGCTGCAAGCGTGACGGAGAAGAAGCTGCTGGAGCTTGGAGTAAAGCCACACCCTCGTGCCTGGTTTGTTTCCCTTGACGGCCGTTCCAAAACACTCTCTTGTTAGGACACTCCTACATTGAGCTAAGCAACGAAGCTTGCGTCTCAGACACCGTGGGCCCCAGCAGTCTATCCCAGGACCACCGTTCTGAAGCACTCCCCATGAGATCAGGGAGATCTACTCATCGGAAAGTAAAAGAGGAGGGCAAAGCAAAGGACGGAGGTGAAAAGAAAAGCTCACTGGAAAGATTTATTCCAAGCTTCCCATTATCGAAATGCCAGACCTCGAGCAGTGAGAGAGCCATCCGAGCCATGGTACTCACCTGAGGAGAACTCCACAGCACCACTGCTTGACGAGACCTCTGAATCTAGAGGAGGAACGTTCCTCTCGGTAAAGACCGCAGTCGGAGAGAACAGCACCCGCAGTAGTGCCAGCGAGGTCCACAGAGACTCTGTCACCCGCTCCTGATGAAGACACATGAAGCTGACGACAATTCGATGACGACTGGAAGAGAGCCCATAAGAAGAAGCCCCGTGGCAAAAGCGTTGAAGAGAGACCCCTCATGGTGTTCAATGCAAAGTCGAACTCGCATGCTGTCCGAGAACTAGTTATGGCAACATCTTGGCTATACCTTAGATGCTTACTAGCGATGAGGAAGCAGCATTGGAAAAGAGTCAGATGACAAGCACAATAAGAGACATGGCACTTACCCGAGTGATAGGCCATCTGTTCCAACCATCAAGACTAGGTACCAAGAATTAGTGCTGAATGGCGCTTGTAAAAGAAGCAAACCTAACGCCCTCACACCCTTTTAGATGTCCTTCAGATGGTTTAAACATCTGATGTAGTTCTGGCAGGGAGTTCATAAGGCCATAACTTGAACATTTCTGCACTACTTCTCAAGCTGTTGTCTCGCTTTCCTTAATGATATACCCATTTTTTATGTAAGAATGACCATGAGTCATTTTAAACTTTAGACTTTGGGAAGCAATCCATACGCTTAAAGAGCTTTTACCTTTTCAAAAGAAATATAAATGAAAATGAATATTAATGTGATATGGGAGGGGCTTGAAAGATTTTTATCAGTCTAGAATGACTTTTATTGTAGTGGTTTACTCAGATGTTTCATTTGTTTATATTACTATGTAGCAGCTGAACCATTAAGATGTGTGGAAATTGTACATTTCACAAACAGAAGTGAAATGTTTGCTGAATAAATGTGTGTGTTTACTCCAATGTGACTTATCAAATCATGGTTGACACATATAATGACACTGTATTTTGTACTATTGGTAAAAGTTCCCCTTTTGTACTTATCTAAAACCAGTGTTGCCGGGTTTTTTTTTTAATATGTTTTAAGGAGACTGTTTGGGTTAGGAAAGCTGCTCTTTGATATGAATAAAAGGTTCTGCTTATATACTGTACAGAACTCATTTTGTACTCTGAATAAGCCTTTCCTGTTGGGTCAGTGCAGCAATAGGAATTGTGTTTTGAGGGACTTACCTTGGACACATGTGAAAATGATTCGCACTAATCTTTGCTGTAGTGCATTGGAACTTTTGCCATAAATCAGAACCACTGCAACTCTGTTAACTGTGGAAGTACAATTTTGAACCCTTTTCTTTTTACGGACTTTTTGTGTGTGTGACTGAAGATACAAATTGTGCTTGAAATGGATGTGCATGGATGAATTTACACAAAATATTGTACCAAGTATTTTTTTTAAAAACAAAGTATTGCTTGATTAAGAACTCTTACTAAAACTCTGTGAACCACTTATTTCTAATAACACCTTAGTAAATTTACACTCTCTCACGATTCAGTCTTATGCATTTTATTTCTGACTACTAATCACCATCGTCCTCTGGTTATCAGCCAAATTGTTCACAAACACACTGTACCTGTTATTTTTCCTTCAATAGTTGACATTTTATTGTAACACTGACTTTGAGCCTTACCCTCATAACATGTGAGACATTGGCAAATTTCTATTGAATAAGCCTACATTATAACTAAAATTCCTCAACTTCCTGGAAAGTGTATATATCGTTTTCCTTAAGTGGTGTTCCTATCTCATTGCAGAAGTTATGCTGAAAAATGTATTCTATTATATTATAATGGTTTAATAACATTATAAACATTTTCTTATTATTTTAGATTTGTCCGTCACCACCTGTAAAGTTTAATGGCATCCCTATCCTTAATCTGTTTGGTTTTACGTACCATAAACTAAATAAATATTTTCATTTACTATCGTGTGTCTACTGTCTACACATGAGCATTTGTCCTCTGGGTGTGAGCTATGGGCAGTCACTAGGTGGCACAAGGTTACAAGGATTTGTCATTTTAAAGTCCACTTTAATGGCCTTCTATGGGTTCCCATAATTTTAGGAACATTGCTTTTCACACCGTTGACGTTTACTAAAGTAATCCACGCCTAGTTCAAATTCATTTCTGCCACATAAACACAGTAACTACTCAAGTTCTGGCGGGCACGTGGTCGGGGGCGCGCCTAAGTATCCTCGAGAGCGCGCATCAAGCTTGACAGCATAATGCGCGCTCCCCGTGTTTCCCGGATGCGTGTTTACTCAGTCTCCTCTCTCTCCACCCTTGAAATGAGAGAGGTACGGAGTACAAGGGACATCGTTTTACACAAAAACCTCCACGAAACGTACATCCAAGATCAAGACCGGGCGACAGAAGAGTCCAGGTGTAGCGCGTGGAAAAAATTGATTCGACACCAAGGTCAATTATCTTCCTATTAAAAAAAAAAAACTTCAGACACGGAGAAATCACGAAACTCTGAGGATGGAGGCAGGCATACTGGGCTGGCAAGGCTGGCTGCACCTTCGATCCAATTACGTTCTTTCAGCAGCCGCAGATTATCTTCGAATAGTGTCATGGGTGAGAGGCATTCTGCTAATTGCATAATTTAAGCGCGAGCCCGAGCGTCATGTGATGACGCGTTAACGGCGAGTAAATTTGCCGCCTAAATGCACAGTCTCCCGCTAATCTGGGCGTTCGCAATATATTGTTTCGTTTTTTTATTAATTTTTTTCTAGTTAAATAGACAGGTACATGAAGCGTGTGCATCACATTTGAATTGTAAATATGAGACTAGAGCTGACACTGATTTTCTTAAAGTATTATAATATTTTTAGAATTTTCTGGAATACTTGATTCTGACTGGCCAGTCGTGATATTCAGCATACAAATATTGCTGTATAATGACTGTTGTCCAGGGCAACACTAAACTAGCTATAACAGACCACTCATCTTATGTTACCTAAATAGCTAGTCATGTTCTGATATGAATTAATTCAATTATATACAGAATTTGAAAGCATGCAGAGGGTTGAAAAGCAACGGCCAGGCTGTGACAGTAGCTTAAGAAGCTCAATATTCATAAAGGAATCTGGCAATGTCTGCTGCCCTGTTACCTTTATGGGGGAGGTTTCTGAACAATGTTTAAACACTTTGTGTCTTTGGTCATTTCCTCAATCTCGATTCAAAAAAAGTGGCTCCTGATTTGTTTAAACATTTGGCCCTTGCATGGAGCATGCGTGCACTATTTGCTGATAAAAACGTTTTGGTGGAGAGACACATGGGTGAGGGGGTGGTGGGGAGATTAGAAGAGGGTGGTGGATGTGGGGGGAGGGGTGGGCAGGTGTCTGAATCAGTGGTTAAGCCACAACTATGTAATAGGTGATCATGCAAGAATTGAAATGATTTTATATATCAGAATCAATACACACAGTAATATCATAAATGAAGCACTGACTCAGGATTCATTGCTCATCTAAAAAAATACATTCACTGCCAACAGAAATTAGCAAAATGCTAAAAGTCGTGGAAATGTTCTCTGGTTATGCTCAATATGAAGGCTTAGAATGACCCTTTATTTGAGTTTTTAGTTATTTTAATAATTAAACATATTTCAGTTTGCATTTTCAGTTAGTTGCCAAGGCAAGCATTTTCTCATTTTCATTAAAGTTTAAGTTTGCATGTGGATATTTATATTAAATTAACGAAGTTTTCGAAAAATAAATTAGTTAAAAAATACTTTTGCAGTAATCATGAACCATTGAAAAAGTCATGGAAATTCGTTGGTTTTGGCGTGGTTGGATAGTTTATATGACCCTTTTCACAAAAACTGTGATGACACGTTTAACTGTCATCAGCATTTTAAATCCTCAAATGTTTTTATATTTGTATTTTTTTTTTTTTTAAAATGTATGTACATTCATAACACTATTCTTTGTATTATATCACCTTTGCATCAAATTACAAAAATACTGGTTAACGGTGATGTGAGGGTGTTTTTAATGCAGCGTCTATGGGAGGGACGGTAAATTTGACATCGTTCTCTCTTCTGACTGCCATTTATCTGTCTCTCTCAAATTTTTTTTCCTTTTACTGAAAAGTCATTGAAAACACTGTTGTGGAGTTTTCTTTTAGTTTTTCTTTTGCTATTTTTTGAGCAAAATGGGAATGCAAAAAATATATTTGTGGAACATGGTATTATTGATCATTGTGACCATGTAGAGTCTTTTCCTATATCACTGGATATTTGTTAGTATTAAAGCTAAGCTACTTTAGTCTCATTTTCCTTGATTCTTGGTTTCTGTCCATGTATGCTTCATTCTTCATGCTTATCCCGTTGCAAGCCTGCCCTGTGTGTTCTATATAACTGTCCAGGTGCTGCACTGCCTTCTCTGTGTTTCCGACAAAAATCACGTTTATTAACAAAAACGTTCGTTTAAAATCGTAACGTTTTTCCTACTCACTGAAATTATTAGTGCTGTCAAGTGATTAATTGCGGATTAATCGCATCCAGAATAAAACGTTTTTTGTTTTGCATAATATATGTGTGTGGTACTGTGTATATTTTATTAAATAATTATAATTACAAAATGCAATACAGTTTGTATTTTGAAAAATATTTACATGTATTTACATATATATTTATATTCCTGTACATTTTTATGATATAAACATAACAAATTTTTCTTAAATGGGTCATATGACAATGCTAAAAATAATGGTTTAATTCAGTGTGTTTATGTGGTTTAAGGTCAAAAAACACACATTATTTTCCACATACTGTAAATTATTGTTGCTCCTCTATGCCCGCCTTTCTGAAACGCGTCGTAGTTGTTTGCTTTCACAACGAAACACACAGCATCTCCACGACATAGCTACAGCGAGAATCAAAGTTACGGCCTTCTTTCTTATGCGGTAACATTTGGGCAGCGGGGTGTTATGCAAATCTTCCCACACAGTGACGTAGATGTCTGGGGGGTGTTCAAAAACGAGGCGTTTTAGGAGGGCGTGGGACAAGTCTTAACTTTAATAATGAATGTCTCTTGGGGTTTGAGACTTTATTCTTTGCAACTTTAAGGATCTTATCTGTGCACGAAACAGCTTGTAACACTCCAAAGAGAAAGGTAAACTTGAAAATCGCATGATATGACTGCTTTAAATGTATGCATGCATATGTGTGTATGTATATATACCAAGTAAATAAACACAGTACACACACATATTACGTGAACAAAAACTTTTTATTTTGGATGCGATTAATCACGATTAATCATTTGACAGCACTAGGTTAACTGTAAAATCTTTTTTTGAAATTTGTAAATCAATTCAAATCAGCACAAGATAGAACAGTGATTAATAAGTGAACCAATTTTTCCACCACCCCTAAGTTCCTGTATATGCACAGAAATACCAACCTTCAGCTTTAAGAGGCAACCAACTGTTGATTTGCCCGAATGTGTGCAGTCTGCTGTGTGGAATCTTCAGGATGGACTGGAGGTGTGTTCTTCTGATTCATACTCTGAGTGAGTGCTGCTTCTGCGTTGGCATGACAACTATCTATCTGAGACCTCAGGCTGAATAACTAACAGGCTCACTATGAGGAAAATGAAAAAGGGATATAAACAGTAAAAGGCATTAATGGGATTGCCTCTATAATATTTCTGGATTTGAAGCTTTCGTGTATTCTCTCTTTGGCTCTTTCTATGAACTGCAACATTAGTGTGAAGCATTCTCCTTAGTCATGTTTCAATTCTGGTATATACCGTGATGGATAGTGTCTGATTCAGGCTTGGAGTCTTTTCCCTCATTTCTTGTTTGTAAATAGGGTCTCGCTTTAAAATTGATGATCTTTTGGATCTTTGACTTGCCTAAGCAGTCTCTTTCCCACAGGAAACCTCGCTGACACATATTTCTCAGACAGAGTTTGATAACATGGGTGTTAAAAAACCTCTAAGCAAGAATCAGCAGTTCATTCATTTGTTTTCCAAGCTGCCACACTGTATTCATCCAGCATCTAACTGCAGTCTGTTTCTCAGAATCATTTTCCAGCTTGTCTGTTGCAATTACTCTTATTTGTAAGAATATAAATTTATGGTGAAAACTCTGGCTTTTCTGTCCTTTACAATGAGCATGTGATGCTTTAAATTATAGCAGGTTATTTTACTGTAGTCCGTTCTGGGACTAATGGCACAGCTGAATACTGCTGCAGGGCGGCGACATACTCTTCATCTCTTCTCCATATGTCCACCTTTTTTTCCTGCACACAGTCATTACGTCAAGAGGGAAAATATAGTTTGCAGAGCCTCTTTATCCCTCTAACAATATTATTATAAGCTTGTGATTCATTTTATTTCTGGCAGGATTTTCCCTTGTCGTGTGGTTGTGATATATTCTGGCAATGGCTCACTGTAAACTCCTCTGCATTGTGTCTCCTATCTAATCCACATTTATTATATCTTGCACTCTATTAAGAAGCCTAGTAGGTAAAATATGAAATGATAATATTTGATATGATAATATTTGGCTGAGATAAAATTATTTGAAAATCTGGAATCTGAGGGTGCAAAAAAAAAATCTAAATATTGAGAAAAATGTTGCCTTTAAAGTTGTCCAAATGAAGTCCTTAGCAATGCATATGTACTAATCAGACATTTAAGTTTTGATATATTTACCGTAGAAAAAAAAATTACAGAATATCTTCATGTAACATGATCTTTACTTAATATCCTAATGATTTTTGGCATAAAAGAAAAATCGATATTTTTGACCCATACAATGTATTGTTGGCTATTGCTACAAATATAATCGTGCGACTTTAAACAGGTTTTGTGCTCCAGGGTCACATGTGAGAATTTATATGTTGTAGTTTTTATCAGAGGTGCTATTAAAATATCTTTGACATGAAGTATGCTATTTACCAATGTAGAAGAGGCAGTTTCCAACTGGGTCAGTTTACAGTGCAGTTTAATTTAATTTAATTTTCTTACTGTTTATAGCAAAGCACATCTATATGATTAATGTTTGTGAATATCCTAATCTTGTTTCTCCCGTCATGGACGCATGATTTCTGAATGCTGTGAAACAGTGGTCAGGTTGACTTTGTGGGGGAGCGCTTGGGATGTATAGGCGGTCTTCATCTGTAGTCTTATGACTCAGTCTCTCTCCCTCTCTCGTGATCTCTCTCTTTTCCCTGCATAGTGAACACAAGGTCAGGGAGATTAAAAGCGAGGGATTGGAGGGGGAGGGGGGGAGAGAGGGAGGCAAAGCTCGGCAGGCATGTAACAGACTGAGAAAAATGATGAGGGGCACTATGTCTTTTTAGTGGTCAGGAAGACATCCTTTTAACACAATAATAACTACACCATCCAGACCATTAGTGATGTAGAATGGTTGCTTCTTTTCCATGCAATTACAATAAATGGATGCAAAATGAATACAAATGCACCATAAAAGAATCATAAAAATTGTCCATATGGCCATTAAGGCCAAACATACCCAAACTGAAGTCTCTATTCACTCAAGAAATCAGATCAGCCTCAATTCATCAATGATTCATTCAAAATATTGATTTTCAAAATATTGACTTTCTACTGTTTCATAACAGAACTCCCAGTTTTCTAAATTGTTAATTTGATTTTAGAGCATCACTACTGAGCTGTAGATTCATTTTACTATATAGCAGGTTTTACTTTAACCCTGTCATTGTCCTGCCCACTATCTAACATTACACAAGCGGCCACTGTGCTTTGTGTAAAGAGCCCTGTTGAATAGCTGGACAGCTCTGTTCCACTTTATTTCTCTTCCTTTCAAGGTGTTGATTGATTTATTGGTGGGTCAGCCATAGCTCTAAAATGGTTACAAGCAAAAAAACCAGCCCCAGCTGATACGTAGCTGGATGATTGAAGAACCATAAATTACAATGAAGACCAATGAAAGCCAATAAAATATGACACGCTGACCTTGTGGGATGTGCTGAACTCTGCAATATATGACATATATTTAAGATAGGGTAGCACTATATTATTAATCCTTCTCTATGGGAAATCGTTTATTAACGTATCGCCTATGGGAAAGTAAATGCACTACAATACAGAACAATAAAAGATCAATACAAAAATGACAAATAAATGCTATTGTAATATTGATATCCTAAAATATAACAAGCTGGTGAAAAAGAGAAGAAATGTAAATGGGTGTGTATGAATATTCAAGTACTGCGGTGGCCAAAAATGATTAGAACACTAGTATTTTCACCAACTAAAATGGTTTTGGTCAGTTATTTCTATCTTTTGCTGTAGTGTGTCATTAGAAAATATCAGTTTACATTTCCAAACATTCATTTTGCCATTAATTGTAATAATCCAGTGAGATTTTTGTTTGCACAAGGAGTCTGACGACAGGCAGTACTCCACACAGAGATCTGATCTGGATTTTTACAATTAATGGCAAATTGAATGTTTAGAAATGTAAACTGACATTTATACTGACACTACAGCAAAAGATAGAAATAACCAGGGGCGCCTTAATGCACGGGCTATAAGGGGCTGAAGCCCAGGGGCCTACACTTGGGAGGGCCCACTGGCTGCTGCGAAATTATATTTTTTTAATAATTATTTGTATATTTGGGAGTTTGCAGCAGTGACAACAGCATTCTGTAAACAAACTTACACACACTCCATTTTCAGCGACGCCTGCTTGTAGTTTTTGTAGTGAATGGTTCAGTTTAGGTTTCCCTCACACATCTTTAATATGCCTAGTTGGTATGTTCCACCGATAAAGCGTATGAGCGCTATTCTGTGTGCGTGTCTCTATATGAATGTGCTAGAGTTCTTCATCCCAGGCCAGCCCGGGGCCGATGGAACCCGACTTTATTACGGCCCTCGAGCCGGGCTTCGGGCCAATTTTCACGTCATAGGTCAGACGCGGGCCGGGCCTTGGGTCGGTTTAAGGCTTCTCCTTATTTTGATATTTTAGACATCCATCAATTATTAGTGATGAAAAAAAATGCCACACGCTGGTGGAAACCACATGAGACCGTGCTACCACGACTGTTAGAGCGGCTCTACGGTGTGTAGTGTCCCGCAGTAGCAGCAGCAGTGTGGTGCGTGCCATCAGCGCAGCTGAAGAGTTCTTGCGGCGTTCAAATTCACTCAATAGGTACACACTTGCCAGGCGGGCAAAGCATCGGCAAAAAGTAATTACAATAAATGTGTCAGAGGGTAACAGTAAGCAGATATTTGAATTATTTACTAATAAATAGGTTTTCGCGAGTAGGTGTCAAGGATGAAGTTGCCGATCCTGACTCGCCATCTTCTCATTAGACGTGCTTTAGAGAGAAGTGCATCTTTACAGATTGTAAAAGTTTTTACAGTTTGTTTCAAAATAAAAACGCATGTTAGCGTTATGCTACCTACCGTACCGTAATGCTGTTGCCCAGGGGCCTCTGGATATCTTAAAGCACCCCTGGAAATAAGTGACTTAAAACCATTTTTTAGCTGGTGAAACATACTAGTGTTCTGATCATTTTGGCCACCACTGTATATGCTATAAATATAAATAAAATGTGCAAGAATGGGGTTGTCAGTTTATGAACTTTAATTTAAAGAGACTAGAGAAAAAGCTCATGGTCAAATATAAACAAGGAGACAACTGGGACAAGGAACTGTTTGTACATTTTTTTAAACAGAGAAATTAGAGTTTTGGCAAATTTCCCACTGGTTAAAAAAAAAAGAGCGTTAAACCCATACGTATCGCTCGTTTCACACACTCCCTGTGCCTAAAACCACTACAATCAGGTTGAAACAGAGCATGCAAAGCTCTGCGCCTGATGACGCGTGCTGCTGCCTGTTACAATGCTTGCTTTCATGCCTCATTGGCCATGGGGCGGCTTGTGATCCAGACAGCTAATTTACACGGGCAGACGCAAACCCACTTGACCACATACTTGAAATCACAGGACTCAAGAGAGAAAAATATATTACAAAAAATAATGCTTGCCTTTAGCAACACCTTATTTTATGGGCAAAGCACTGCTTTATCATCTCCCTCTAACCTTACAATCGTGTTTGCATTTACAGTCCTTATTTGGCGTTCATTTAAATGATTGGGTTGGCAAAATAAAAAAACTGCAAAAGAAAAAAGAAATGAAGATATGTTGTAGAAGTCAGATGTTGATTAATTGTTGTTTTTTTAGTGAATCAGACTACATTGGCGTATGTGTTTGATTCACTAAAAATGAACTGGGCTCATGAGAATCGTTTGTTCATGAATCAGTCTACACTGGTGCTGCTGTAATATGTTTTTTTGATTCACTGTAAAAGAAGCAAGCGTTCAAAAGAGTCAGTTGTTCATGAATTGGACTACATTGGGTGTACTTTATGATTTTGATGAACTAGAAAAGACTAGGGAGGGTCCAAATATACCATTTCTTGAGCTACGAAGCATCGGTAGTAATCAACACCGAATATTCGAAGCTTCGGAGGGAGGGGCTGAACATATTCTTCTCCGTGTCTACACCGGACGCGAGCAGCCTAGCAAAATACAATAGAACCTGTCTACACTGAATGCGGCGAGGCTGACAAATTCCCGACAGTAAACTGCTGCTGCATTCTATTTATGACTGACATAAATTTCAAATGATTTTCAACGGTCGCTTTGACGCATCCAGTGTAGAACTTTCATACAGTCTATTGTGTAGACAGACTTTAGCTGTTGCGGCACAGCACAACACTATAACTGTCGCGTCCGGTGTAGACACAGTGTAATAAAGTGTGTCAAGAGAGTGTGTCCTCTCTGTCTGTTTGCACTTGTATTATGTTGAGAAACCGTTCATCCAATCGACTTCACGCGTGGCGGGTGTGTTGCTGCGGTCCCAAGGGAGTGCAGTGTCGCATTTTGGCGCAATATGGACATGCGACACATTCAGAATGAATAAACTTTTAATAAACTACAGAACAGCTCGAGCCAGAAGCAGCGCGCCTAACGTGGACAGGGCTTAGCCTATATGCTCCGCGAACAGACACTGCACTAGTGATACAAAACACACAGGTCTGTTAAGAGCAATACTTTTAATATAGACAAAATATTATTAGGTTGGGCTGCTGAAAGGTTTTTTTTTTATGTATTCACAAGTATTTTCCAAAGCAATATAAGTGCACGTTTTTCATCATGTGTAAAATTACTGATTAACATGCCGGATAAAAGCAGTTAGTTTTTTTTTTACACCAACAATATACTATAGGCGCCTACTACTTACAGAACTACTTTCAAACTTGATGTGCTGTCCTTGTCCTCACTCAATTTAAAGTGCTCCCACACAGCTGAGGTCTTCTGCATTTTGTTCTTCTCTTCCAGATGAACTGAATCATGACGTTTAACTAATGGGCGATTCATATTCAAGGGCAAATGGGAACCCTATTTCGCAGGGGATGCCAGTGTGTTCGGAAAAAAAAAGAATATTAGAATCATGAAAATCGAATGTCAACCCACCGAACCAATATTCGAATAATCGAATATTCTGGACCAGCCCTAAAAAAACCACCGGGTAGGGTCGTAAGTGTCATTAGTTTGTGAATCAGAATGTATTGTTTGCATAATGTTTACTTTTTGAGTTCATCCTGCCAAAAACAACTCAACAGAAAGACATTTATTGCCATTAGTTTGAGGTACAGAGTTCTTTAATTGCATGACAGGTCAATACAAGCCTACATTCAAAATTCAGTTTTTTAGGTTCTAAATTCCACTTCTAAACTGCAATAGACAGGAAATACTGTGGAGCTAAGTGCTTAGGATTTGGAAGGTAATCCCATGGAATGGATTTAAATGTTACAATGTGATAAACAGAGATTAAAGTCCTATATTATACTATAGGACTTGATTTTACCTTAATTTATCCTTAAGTCAGCTGTGATGATATCTTGTTTATATGTGCTTGATAGATTAAGATAAAGGTTTGAATGAGCCATTGAACCTGTATCTTAGCAATTCCGTGTTTATTGGATTTGATGTTGCCAAAACCCTTAACATTAGTTTATAAAATAACGCTGATTCCTTGGATTAAATCAAGGGCTTGTAGCTGACAATTAGGGAAGTAACTATGGGACAGTTTACTGGTCCTGCCAAGAGCATTTTAAAACTTAATTGTAAGAGTGGAGTAATGAAGTGTCTCTTTCTCACTCTCACACATTTCAGCAATATGACATATTGTACAGATGCACAAGCCAGCTGTTAAAACCCTGGCCTTTGCCAAAAATTGCCTCCATCCTCTTGAAGACTGTTCTGTTCCTCTGGAGCCAAAAAGAGAACATGGGCTCATCTGAATCCAAAAAGGCCCTTATTATTATGGAAGTGTCAAACTCTACCATATAGCTTCCCTGTAGAAAACAAACCCAGTAACAACAAGAAATTTTTTTTTAAAAAACAGACATTTAATGCCTTCTGTGGTGATAGATTATATCTGCACCACAATATTTTTAGCAAGAAATGCTTGCGGGTTGGGTGCAAAAGAAACAATTTAATTGTGCTTGTTTCTTTACTAGGAGAGCTTAAATCAGTACTACAGTGGGCATAAATAATATTTTATCAGCTTTAGTTGGGTCTGTAGGGCTTTTGACACGATGCTTAATGTTTCTTTTTAACCCTGGACTAAAGATGTGGTCACATTTACTGTTGTTCAGCAAATCTTTGCAGACCGCGAAAAATCTTTTTAGACAAAAAATCTAATCTAAAAATGCTACTAAAACTGAACCTTTTCCAAATCCAGTGATTAGTTCTTCCTTCAAAAGCACTTGTATTAACCTGGTACCCTTGCATTTCACCTCTTCTCCACCTCATACTAATCTAGCTTACACTTAGAAAACTTGCTATTGTATACTATGGATAAAGTTGGCTCTTATAATGAAGTATTGTGTAAATGAAATAAGTGTGACAAGTGCATATCACCTTCATTTCACCTTCTTCCTTCGTGTTCTTCTTCTTTTCATTCCCCTCCTCAGATCTTTTCCATTGTGATCTTCGGATGCATTGCTAACGAGGGCTATGTGAACCGTCCCGAACGAGGTGGAGGAGTTTTGCATCTTTAACCGCAACCAGCATGCCTGTAACTATGCCGTGGGTATGGGATCCCTGGCCTTCCTCTGCTGTGCCGCTTTTTATGGCACTGGACGTCTACTTTCCTCAGAATAAAGCAGCGTTAAAGACCCCAAGAAGGCTGTGTTTAGCTGATATTGGTGTTTCAGGGTAAACTGCTGAGATTACATGTCAGCATTTTTCTATCACTAAATAACGATGCATTTACTGCAAGCCTCTGGCCACACTCTTTTTATACTCTTTTTCACCATATATAAAAGCTTCTCTAGGAAGGTAATGTTTCCCATAGACAATGATTTTAAGGTGTTCTTGGTTCAAAAGCACCCCTAGAGTCTAGATCTGAAACTTCCGCTGCTGCAGCATTAACTTAAGCTACACTGCCCCTCTATTGGTAAAAGGTAACTTCAGCTAGACTTATTGCAGTGCTGTGCTGAATTTGTTGTGGTGCATCAGCACCATCTCTGTCTGTACATATGAATTGAATGCTTTGATCAGATCACTATTAAAATATGCTATCACTCTATTTTCAGTTTATTTGTTTTCAATCAAAAGCATTTATTGTAATGCTTCATTGATATGAAACCTGAACCTTCCCATTTTTCTTCCCCTCAGCCTTCTGGTCTTTCATGTGGTTTGTGGGATTCTGTTTCCTGGCCAATCAGTGGCAGGTGGCTAAACCAGAAGACAACCCCCTCAAAGAGGGTGGAGATGCAGCCAGAGCAGCCCATCACCTTCGCCTTCTTCTCCAGATTTACTTGGGTGTCTGTACTGACTTAATTATATCTTCATTAAATTTTTTCATTTAAATTGAATGTTTCCTACAAAATCGAATTGATCTGAATCATATTTAATGTGCAAGATTCATTATCTACGTTTTCTTCTCGGTCAGAATTTTCATTTTATTATATAGATGATGGCTGGGCTGCTTGCTCTTCCCAAGGCCTTTTTATTAGATCAGATTACATTGGTGATGAACCAGTAATATTTGTATGACTTCGTTAGTTTTATAGTTTTTCTTAATATGTTGAATTAGCTTCTTTATATTTTCAGTTTTCATTTCATTCTAGTTTGACTTCCAATAATTTTGTGTGTTTTAGTGTCATTTTCTTTTTAAACATATTGTACTTCTATATCACGTTAATACATTTTTTTATTTCAGTTTTAGTTTTAGTCATTTAAGTACTTTTTTAGTTAGCTGCCAAGTAATAGATTCAAATTTCCTTTGGAGTGTTTTCATCTAATAATTGCATTTTATTAGATTGCATGCATGTCATGCTTTCTTCTCAGTGAATGGCCTGTGAACATCAACCACTGTACATGGACCTGTGCTTTCTGATCCACATGGCTTCATTCACTAATCTTCTTTCTGTACTTTGCTCTCTAGCTTCTTTTCCAGAGAATTCACTTATTTACCCCAGTAATCCTTTCTTCGCTGTTTGCAGATTTCTCTCTAATCTCTAATTCCTCAAAGCACTTCTCTTACAGAAAACACCCAGCTGCATCGATAAGATTAACCCGGTGTTTTTGAAATGTTATTCCCGTCATTCTTTCTGTTGACCGTTGGCTCTGGCTGATCTGTTTTTCCTTTAGGGTGTTCTTACATTCCTGGCCCTTGAGCGCCTAAAGAAAGTCTCATTTGAAGAGGAATACAACAAACTGTTCACCCCTCATACTACCACCTCCATTTGTCTAGCATTTACCCGCACACATGATATTTGTTTACTATGCCATAGACATCAACTACAGAAGCACACCTCAAAAAATCCAACAGTCATGGAGACCAATGAAGACGTGATGGTTTTTTGATATGATATTGTGGTTGCGTTTTTCTGTTACAGTGCCATATCAAGCCCTGAATTTCCTTGTACGAACTGGGAAGAGTTTTAAATAACATATGATCCTGTACATATCTGCCTGGAATTTATGAAAGGATAGGATCTACAGTGAGATTTATCTAATTTTCTCCTTTTAGGTCTATTCCAGCGTTTTATCATACAAGTAAAGACTGGGGGGTTAATGTACAGGAACTTTTTCAGAGGTTTGGGGACAGTCAGATTTTTTTAAAGAAATTAATACTTTTGTTCTGCAAGGATGCATTGAATTAACCAAACATGGAATTCATTTATAATATTAAAAAATATTTCTATTACAAACAAATGCTGTTGATTTGACCATTCTTCAAAGAATCCTGAATAAAATGTTTCACAGTTGCGTCCCCACAAAATATTAAGTAGCACAACTGTTTTCAACATTGATTCGGTAAAAAGAAATGTTTCTTGTGCAACCAAATCAAAAAAAACATGTTAGAATTATTTCTGAAGGATGATAGTGACACTGAAGACTGCAGCAATGATGCTGAAAATTTAGCTTTACCTTACGGGACTAAAATATAAAAAAAGTTAGAAAAGAGTTATCTTTAATTGTAATAATATATTTTCCACATAAATATTACTGGTTTACTATATCGGTTTTTGTAATCAAATAAATGCAGCCTTTGGAGCATAAGAGACTTCCTTCAAAAACTTAACAAATCTCACCACACACCCCAAACTTTCTGAACTGTAGTTTTTGTGTGCTAGAAAATCAATGCCTGTCTTGTTGATTATTTGTTTTTCTTTTTTGTCGTTTTTTTGCAGAGTAATTGCAGTACAGTTTTAATTGACTAGGGGGGCACCAGTGGTGATTCTTGCACATTAAAATGTGTTCGGCGCTGAGCTCTTTACAGCCTTGTTTTGTAAAATAACCTTGTAAGAGTTTGTCTACTTACTACAGATTTTGTGATTTGTGCCCTGATATTTTGACAGACATTACACTTGTCCCTGTCACCTCTGGTTGTTGTCATGAAGCATGTCATGATACACTTTATTTTAATAAACAGTGTTTGTTTACAGTTTGAGCTGCTGCTGTACTGATGTTGCTTAAAATCTTTTAATGTATATTTATCCTTGTGATTGATGGAACTATAATGTATACTGGCAGATCTAGTTTGATTAAATTGTACTTAAGTTTTGTCTCAGGTTCTGGTTTTATGTTTTTGGTTTTTGGATTTACAGGTTTTCTAAGTGTATGTTAAAAGAGTTTTGTTTAAAAGGTATAGCTAAATGTATTCACGACTGCTATTAAGCTTAAAGCTGACTAACCATCTAATCTTTTATATTAAATCAGACTAATGATATTCTCTTTTTCTCTCTCTCTCTCTCTCTCTCTCTCTCTGGTCTATCCTGTCATTCTTGTTAATTCCTTTCCATTTAATTCTTCTTCATTAATTTCCCTAACTAATGACCATTTCATTGACTATGCTCACCATCCAATAACTGAAAATTTCCTCATCTCGCCTGTGGTTGCCATAATCCTATCATTTGTATTGAATTCCCCCTGATCCCACCCTCTAAACCTCTCCTCCTGGCTTCTTCATTTTCCTAAAGGCTGGTCAAGCTTTTTTCGCATTCCAGAGGTACAAGTTAGGTGCGAGCTCGTCTCTCTTCTCTCAGGACTATATTGATCCCAGCCAGGATCCCGCAGGAGTGCCTGCTGCAGGCACAGAGTACCACTGGATACAGCCCTGAACATGGAGGCGAATTATGAAGGCCTCTGGTGGATACCAGAACCAAGACTACTAAGGTCAAGTATAAGATGTACACAACAGCCTTAACAAGCTAGGCTGGACGGGTTCCATGGGGAAAATCTAAATATTTGGGGTGAAAAGGAAACTTATTTTGGGGTAGAATATGGGGACCCAAAGCAGGCTGACAGGAAATTCAGGGGTTTGTTTGGTGCTAAAAGAACCCCTTTTGGAATTAACTTTTAGTGACAATACATGATAATGAGCATTTCATTAAGTCTATATTAAAATAAGATATTTTGCAGTTTAGAGACTGTGGCACAGGATCTCTAAAAGTGGGGGGTTGCCTTTGGGGCTTATGGGTTTGATCAGACTGATTAATCTACAGATGTGTGTCCATCCTGGTTTCAGTAAAATAAATCTAAATTAAACTAATGGAACTTTGTCTCTAAAACATTCATAGGAACTAAAAAACATAAAAATGAACAAACCATATAAATAATAAAAACACACCAAACTAAATATTTCTAAAGACCACAGCGTCTTTTTGTTGGTAAAGTGTAGGCGCTTCAATGGAATATAGGCTATGGTTAACCCTTAATCTGTCACTAGAACAGATACTGCATTGATAGCTCTCTGCTGCCATTTTGTCGATGCCTGAGGTTCTTAAAAGATAATTTTTAATAGTATCATTGTTCGGGCTCTCTGCATTTGTACCAAGAGAGAAAACTGAATGGTATAGCCTATATGTAATACAGAGAGAGTGAAAAATATTGAGAAAAAAATCAAGGTAAATATTTTGAGAGCTGCTGTTTTTTTAAATTGTGCGGCTATGATTGAATTCTTTAAGGTAGGCCTAGGTTTCTTTACAGAAAGGCGACATTTTGCATATGCACAGTGGTCATTTCAAACAAAGAAATCACAAAATCCAATCAAGCAAAGCAACTACAAAACTCAAACAAATCAAAACACCATATCAAAAAAACCATTCAAGCAAAACACAACCCAAAAAATCAACCAAGTTCAGCCAATATACACAAAGTAATTTGATGGTTTATTAATTCTAAAACTATGGACCTATTGTAAGGCATCGCCATATAAACTATATTTCACGGGCAAAAAGCTCCATTGTCTATTGGCGATAGTTTAGCAATATACGAAGCACGGCCCACACAGAAACTACGTTCAAACCAGTACATTTTCTTTTAGTGAACGGACAAATTCTCGTTACAAACTTTTCTTTTTCGCGGGTTTCTTCTGAAATGACTGAATTTAGCCACAAAATTCTCCTATGAATTTGACCACACCTTTAATATGGATAAACACCTGTGTGAAATTGGACTACATAAACTACAATCACCTCGGAGTCAGTTCATGCATTTTAAAGTGTGACTTAAGAGTCCACATATGATTTAGGACCGCTGTGCATGTCATTTTCATCATGGTAAATGTTTACATTTTTATCTAGACTAGACTAATGACCTTTGACATTGTTATTAATAGGCTATCTTTTTAATCACGAATGTAAACAATGTGGTGCAACACTAAAATTCACTAGACTTTAAAACACATTTTTTGAAGAGAGAGAAAATGGCCAGGCTAACACTCAGCTGCATACTAATGCTTTATGCTTCACTCTTAAATGTGAAACAAATACGAGGCAGAGCCCCTGACTGAGCATGAAAAATTAGCACATTGTCTAAATATGACAAATTAGTGCTAATGACTACAGAAGACAAACCTAGCCAATACCTCACAATTCTGTTAGGAAGAACAGACTAATAGACTTAATTTCAATGCTAATGTGTCAAATATTTAGGGCAAATGGTCATGTCATTATAATGGTCTGTCACTTGTGGAAATATTATTCATAGTTATGTATGCCCATGAGTTCTCCTTAGTAGCACCCCTAGTATTGTTTTCTCTTGTGATCTTTTTTTTTTATCATTTACATTTTTTTATCTATTTTTTGATCATAGTTTACTGTAACATAACATCTCTTGCACTAGAGCAGCAGCGTTGTGCATTACAGATCAATTATTTTTTATTTTAAAATTAAGTTTAAAATAAAAATAAAGAATTGTTTCATATTATATGTACCTGAATATATAAAACCAGCATATTTTTATTAATGACAAAGATGTAATATATAATCAAGTACACAAAAATATCTTTATAAATTTATTACCAAAATAACTGTCATAAATAATAATTATCAATAGTGTATTTTGCATTTTATATGTGTAGTAGCATAAAACATTTATCCTTTCTCTGTTTGGTAGAAAGTGACATTGTTTTTCTGAATCAGGAAACTTTTCTCTTATTTTATTTCTTGTTGAATCTCCTAAACATGGAAAGCTACAATACAATCAATATACTATATAGGTGATGTATCAGATGTGTTCTTATATAGGCCTACTGTATATGTGCAATTATGGAGCTGGGATAAAAATATATATATATTGTAAATTTCTTTTGATGTGTGTGACTGTCCATTAACTGAATCACTAGGTTAAAAATTGCTCAGTGTATTTTGTCCTGTCTTGTATGTTGCTTGTCTGGGTATGATGTCTGATATAGCTGAAAATAAAAGAAATTTGACTTATGGATATAGTTTTGAGTATTCTCTTGTTTCTGTTCATAACTGGGTTTGTAAAAAATCATTAGAAATTATTTTTCTTTTTATGTATTTGTCTATAAGATTTTTTATTATTATTAATACATAAATTATATGATTTTTAGGATGTTCATGAAACAAACAAATACAAATTAAAAAAAACAAAACCTTTAATTTTGTCATAGGGACCCAAGCTGTAGACCTATACAACCTTATAAAAATGTCTAATTCCACACAAACTCACTCTGTATACTACCATATAAAAATCCTAATTTCGTATTTATTTATTGAACCATACATAAAAAGGATTTTATGCTTTAAAATAAATGTTACTGCACTCATTTGTAATGTTATGCAATGACATTCATTTATATTTAAGTATTGCTAGATACTTTTTGTGGATAGTGTATGAACATGCATGACAGGAAACAAATTTAGTGTGCATGTCATAATCTACAGAACCAGCTTCATTACTGGAGTGATGTGACATTTCCTGGTTCTCATGCTTGTGTAACTCCATACCAATTTCCATACCATAGAGTGCTGAGTGGCCACATTGCAGGAGGAGGACGGCACAAGGGTGAGATCAGTTCCTGTAATCGCCCGGTGGCGTCACTGAGAGAGCATCAATGACAGACAGGGGACAGAATGTATGTGTAACACGAGGTTTCGGAATATGACTGTCCACAACCTCTGTCCACAGCAGCACTATATTCATCTGATGAGTGAATACAGCGCCGGCGCCTCACTTGGTCTGAAACATGCTCTGACTATGCTTTCCCATATTAACTATGTTTTATATGTGGTTGTTTTGAGAACGAGAGAGAAAAAAAAAGTTACGTATCTCGAAACATTTTTAGTTATTGATCATAGTTTGACAACTTTGCAACAAACATACTGTTTAATCTGCAATACATAAACAAATAAATAAATACAGCAGCATATCGAGAGTTTTTTTTTTTTTCTTTTATTAAACAATGTTTATTTAAGGGTTTATATTTGCAAAAGAAGATTAGTAACAGAACAGTTGCTAGCCATCATGTTTATAATCTCTCTGGTTCCAGATCCGAACACTGTTTTACTTCCATTGAAAGCCTTTTGATGTCCGTGAAATAAGCTCTATGGAGGAACAAGGACATGCTGATAGTGTGATCAAGCATTTGAGCATCAGCAACATAATCCATTCAGATAATAACTTAAGAAACAGATGGATAGATATAGTATAGAGATAGATAGATAGATAGATAGATAGATAGATAGATAGATAGATAGATACGGATAGAGGATGTTGGTACTGGGTCATGGAATGTGAGCTGCTGGGGATTTCTTAGGTCTTATACGCCTGTTCCAGTGCTGTGGCTACAGTGTGTGCGTGTGTGTGTGTTGTGTGTGTGTGTGTGTGTGTGTGTGTGTGTGTGTGTGTGTGTGTGTGTGTGTGTGTGTGAATGTTTTGATATGTGGGTGTGTGAGTGTCCGGTATCATTGTAGACAAAGTACAGAGTGATTCCATCAGACAGAAATAGCAGCAGAGCTCTATAAAAGTCTGACACACGCTCCGGCACACAGAGCAAGAGACAGACAGACGAATCCTCCCTCAAACTCAAGAAGAGTCTTTAAAACAGTATTGTAAATCAGTTAAGATCACTGACTGACATTTAGGTTTTTAAGCCGCTCACAAACAGAAGTTGAAGATGCAGATGTCCACAGTCCTGGAGAAGAAAAGTGGATGTGTGGTTGGAGCCGAGCTCAGCTGCAATGTGAGGGAGGAAAATCCAAATAAGAAAGAGAGCTACATCGCTAACTGGCGCAGCATCAATATGAAGACTCAACCTGAGGATCGGTGAGTGCATAGACATTCATGTCTATACAACTAGATGGAAGATATTTCTTTATTTAGAATTTATCGAATGTCAAGGATCTCTATTAAAGCATTCTAAATCTTTTAAAGCAGATTATGATTTATTTTTAATAAAAAATAATATCAAAACACACCACTTAATTAATATTTTTTGTCAGGATTTTAAATAGTCAATTTCCCTCAGCAGCAAAATTGCAAAAAAAAAAAAAAAAAGAGACACTTATTTTCAGATAACATGCTGAATTACACTGGCAAATATTTTTTCTTGTTTAAAACATCACAAAATGTTGTTATAAATGTATCCCAAAAAATTAAAACAACAATTTGCCAGTGACGTAAGAAAATACATAAGCTTCAATCAAAAAATATTCTCTATAAACTAATCTATCTTATGTAGTTCAGTTTATGTGGATGTGTTTAGCATCTAGATTTAAAATAAATAATAATACTTTATTATAATTAATGTTTATTAAAATAATAGTGAGGTTTCGCAGTGTAACTTGCATAAAATATGTTTTAAGCACACAATTAAATGTCAAAAACTTTCATTCATAATTATCTAATTTTCTCCCTGTCCAGCCAATCGATGCTGATGTCAGACGACTCTCGCCGGGAGTCCCTGTCCCGTTACTGGCAGGCGCGTCCTCTGAATCAGGCTTGCCCATCAGGTGTTGTCAGAGTGGGCACCGTGGACACAGGTGTAAGGGAGCACCAGCTCTTACCCTACAGGAACAGCCTTCCCCTGCCCATCTTCAAGCCTGCTGAACTGGGTGTCCGCTTGGGCCGTGGAGCCCCACACACCCTGCAAGATCTGCCTCCCGCCAGGGTTCCCGACGGAGCCTGTCCAGATAAGAGACCAGTGGAACAGATCACCAGGGACCTGCCACCCGTCAAACCCATGCGAATGGAGTTTGCTAAAGCACCCAGAGCCCTGGGCCGATCCATATCTCAGGAGGCCCAGAGGGGCTGAAAAGCAGAAAGACAAATATGATTTAAAGACTGTATGGACGTTATTAAATAATGATACAAAAGGCAGGATGAGACAGAGGGGGTAAGCAAGTAGAAACAGGTTTTTAGGGATAGTCAAACAGCATGTGCAGTGAGTGAAACTTCAAATGATGAAATGATGTTCATGATGGCAATAAGAAAGCTGATGAGCCTGATAATGATCTTGATGACAAGAATAATGCTTTGTGAATTTGAGTTGTAAATAGTAATTGCTTGTTTTGTATTGATTATGTTAAAAACACAGCACTTTTTGTTCAGTTGCCATTAACTGAATGTACACAGGTTCTATTTTGAGCTCATGTGGATGTTTTTAACATGCTGTCAAGGTTAGTTATGCAAAAAAAAAAAAAAAAAAGATGTAAAAGAGAAAACTTTTATTTTTGTTAAAACATGATTAACAAATAAGAATTGCACTATTTATTGACAGTTGGTATTTGTCGTTGAATTCATTGATAGTTGATATTTGCTATTTAACTTTATCACTTCAATAAAGTTGTATTAGTATAAAATCAATTTTGTTTTGTTTTTGCTTTTATATTACTATTAATAAGAAAGAAAGAAAGAAAGAAAGAAAAGAAAGAAGAAAGAAAGAAAAGAAGAAAAGAAAGAAAGAAAGACTGTGAGAAACAGGAGCTATTTTTCCTGAAATAGAATAGAATGGCAATATTAATCAGAAAAGGAGATCATTCCTTCCATAGCTGCCATCAATTTATTAACACGGCACTACTTTCTTCTTTAAAGGTGCACAACATACATAATAGTATCGTAGTAACATAATATGTTGTCATAGTGATCTCTTTTTACGGACATAATGTAAACACGATAGGATGAATGAAATAAAAAAGAATTTCTTGCCAAATCCGACATGACCCTCAAAGTATAAATCAGGTTTCTAGAGAGCTTTTCACTGGACAAACCTTTTAAATGCCCCTGATTAAAAGAATATTTTTGCCCATTTTATATACATTGATCATTTAAAAGCATACAAACAAGGACTGTGCATAGGTTCTGTAATATGATAATCAGTTCTGGGATGGGAAATGAAAAGAGGAGAGGAATGGAATGTGAAGAGGCAGTCTGTGCCACTGTCATTAGTTTGTTCTTTATAGCAACCCTTAAAAGACTTAAAAGCTCAGTTTATGGGTGTTCCAGTATTATCTGTCTGGTTGTTTTTTGTTGCTGTTGTTGTTTTACAGTAGTATATTATAAGGGAAAATGACCTAGTCTGCGCCCATTTTACTATATTTCATTGCAACAAATCCTGGCCATTTTTACAGTGTGTTAATTAAAAGGTTTTTTTTTTTTTTTTTTTGCTTGAGAAAGAACAGAGTAATTGAATTCTGAAATAAATAATATAGGAGCTGAGATTTTTTGATGGATGACAAACAAGTCTAGTCTATAAGAAATCACATCAGAAGCGTTCGTCAGTAGAACAGAGTGCTTCAAAAAGGACAGAAGGGTGAAGCTGTGCTGTGACTCTGGTACATGCTGTCTGCTTCGCCGTTCTGTGACTTTGTGCCAAAAATGTTATCATCAGGAGGACACACTGTCTTGTTCGAATGCATTAATATCTCTATTCTTTCTGTCTCTCACTTTATTTATCTTACTTATCTCGCACTAATTAAAAGATATCCTTTTATTCTAGTCGTAATCATGGTAATTTTTCTCAGTATGTGCTGGTGTCACACTGACGGCTGTTAGATATTTATAACTAAATAAACAGAGCCAAAGGACGAGAGACTAACAGGACGAGAGGAGGAGAGGTGCTGGTGCTGGGTGGTGATGGGGGCTTCTGCACCCCTCCACTGATCCTTTAATCCTGCTTGTCCTCATTCTTTCTGCTGTTGGTTTTTTCAGCTGCTGCAAATGTCGCCACACTCTTCCTCACATATCAGCTTTGGAAACTCGATTTGGAGTTTATTTCTGATTATTGGACATTACATGCTGCATAACTAATAATTAGATTGTATGTTGTAGAAATTGTTAGTATTTCAGATGTATTTTTGAGATAAAAAGTGATTTTAAGAAATCAAAATTCTAATTACATGTGCAAATTCTAACTGAAAGTGTGAAGACTTTTTTGATGCATGCCAGAAAAAAAGAAGAAGCTGGGGCCTCATAGTCCCCATCGATGAACACATTTTACAAACTGAAAATTATTAAAAATAGTTGTAGTTTGGTTATATAAGTCTTTATACTATGATTATAGGAGTGATTGGAACATGACTGTTCATCTTGTTTAAGCACCATCTTGAAGAGCATGTGTATCCACGTGCAGCTTTGGTGGGGTGGGTTGTCAGCTGATTTTATTTTGACCCCCCGTCTGTCTCCTGGAAGCTTATGAAGAATCTTCACCATTATGTGCCAGCATCATTAATGTGCTTGAGCTCTCAGATAACCTGCATAACAGATATGTGTTAGAGTCATTGCATGGCAACACACACAGATACACATTATTTAGAGAACGAGTGTTGTTGTGATGTTTTCTGCATAGTGCATTTTAAAAAATCCAGAGCAAGTTTATCTATGTAAAACAAAGATTTCTGTCCCTTTTGAATGCTTGTGAGACAATATAAACAGTGTCTTCTGTTCCTTTAAATAAATGTTCCACGTGCTTATAACTCCAAATGGAAAACTGCATGTGTTTTTAATTGGTGTGGTGTGGAGACTTATAGTTGCATTAAGACAGCAGATCTGATGCATCATCATCACTACAACAGGCTTTAGAGACACACACAGCCTGTAATCCACACCAACTGCTAAGCACTTCAACATTAAGAGTGTGTGCCTGTATACACAGGGCACGAGTCTAGTGATGACAGTGCACACTTTTTGCAAGTAAAGGGCAAAGACTACATTACTAAACACACGTCCTTCTAACACACACAAGACTAATACATGTGACTGAAAATGTAAACACACGCACACCCTCTTGTGGTAAGAGAAGGTATTCCTGTGCACCGGCAAGTTTTTCCACAGCAACATCTAAACTGTAATCACATTGCGTAATTGTGTGTGAAGTATTTAAAACCATAACCTAGACCCTAGACCCAGTTATCCCTTCCCCATTCCCCAGCATCCCAGTACATTCCCAACATATCTTTTTGCGTCTATCCCTTATTTCTTTTTTTTTTAAGAGCGATCAGGTCATGCACAAACGACTTTCCTGCGGGGGGCTCTTTGAATTTAAATCTAAGATTTATTCACGGTGAGCGTGATTTCACCAAATACAAAATGTTCCTGAATCAACATCCTTGTTGATCCTGGAACAACATTTCTTTCAATCAATCCAAAATGAGTGATAAATTTTCAGGAAATATCTGTTTTAGGCTTACAATCAGGGTTGGGGGGGGGGGGGGGGGGGGGGGGGGTTAAGTTTTACATTAGGCAATGAAGCCTAACTTTTATAGTGGGGGATCAATTTACATTTTTCCTTTGATAATTAAGTATATTTTCCCCACATAATGCTATTTTCATTACGGTGCTGCAAAAACTCTCCTTCTCATTACTGTACAGTACAAGTAAATATCCCTTCTGGATTCAACAAAATACTACTATGTATACTTTCTATGATGTATACTTATTTGTACTGTATCTATTTATATTACTTATTCTCATAATATAATAAAATAATAGTGTTTTTTTTTTTGATTGATTGATTACATTTTTTTTGGGGGCTGCTGCCCAAATGTCCCTTACAAGTATAGTAATACCAGTCATTTTTGACCTTGTGGGGACATTTTTTTTTTTTGTGGTGAAACAGATTACAAATCATACAGAATTACGTTTTTATCTAAAACAGGAAAAAGTTTTGTGTCAGGGGTAGGTTTATACAGTATACAATCATTTAGTATTACATATATAAAATTTCCCCATAAACATGGAAACCCAATGTGTGTGTGTGTGTGTGTCTGTGTGTGTGTGTGTGTATATATGTGTGTGTGGGTGTGTGTGTGTGTGTGTGTGTTGTGTGTGTTGGTGTGTGTGTGTGTGTGTGTGTTTGTTTGTGTGTTGAGTACAGACGTGGTCATACTATTTATGATGATGTGATGCATCTGTGCATTCAGAGCTGGATTAATGAACAGGCCTACCAGGCACATACCTAGGGCACTAGACCAGATCTCAACTGAGAGGGACCACCCCCTCTCTAATGAGTCCTTCGATGCACAGGGGGCAAAAGGCGACACTGCTGCTGCTGGTAACTACTAGAACGGGGGTTCTCAACTCCTGCAGTATCCATCACAAGCATAAACACTGAGAACCCCTGATCTAAAGTAGTGGGTTGTCTTAGGAGCTTGTGAAGGACTGTAACACACTGTTGTTAATACAGTGCTTAATGCAGAAAAAGAAAATAAAACACAAAAGAGAACTCGCAGTTTGGTGGAATGCCTGTAAATGGATGTGATCATTCTTCCCACTCCGATTGTGGCCACTACTGGCTTTGTTTGTGTTACTGTGAGTATTGGTCCAGTCATGTGCACATCATCATCCGCATCGTCGTGCTCAGTTATAGAGTATAAAGCAACGGTATTAAGCATCGAAGATCGCGCACGGACACAATTTTCGGCACTGTGTGAAATTAAGCATCATCCATTTGTGCAGGTGTGTGTCGTCCAGGGGCACTGAATGCACACCAAATGGCTTTTGAACTGCCCTTCATTAAGCAAGAGACCAGAAGCCAGACTGATTAATCATGAGCAAACTGTCTAGGAGTATGATTTGGATGTTTACTAAAACCTTCACTACACAGTCCATCACACCGGTCTCATCATGTTTATGGACTGTCAAAAGTTGCTATTTACTTATTATTGGCCCCTTGTCTCTTTGGTAACGGTTCCAAGTACAAAGTTTGAGAAATTACAGTTTATTGGGGGGAAAAAATAGTTGGATTCCGGTTGAAATGTTATCTTTATGCACACAAAAGTGGTAAATCTTCTGAAAATTAATACAAACCTTTACGAAATAAATTGTTATAAAATTTATACACTGAAAGATTAAAATCATGAATCCTTGAGATGTAATAAAGATGCTGAGTTCCCTAACATTCTGAGTCAACATTCTGTGACCTAGGCCATATAGCCAGGAGGGAGGGAGGGAGGGAGGGGGCTTAAGGATAAGGACGGTTAAGGGATAGTTTGAGCAAATGGCTTTCTCTCTGAGATCTTTTCTTTAGATTAGACCTACTCATAACATTCGAACACCGCCATCATTTTCACACTGCCGGTACTGTTTCCTATGTTGTTGTAATTTGATCTGAACGGAAAAAAAGGGGGGGGGGGGGGGGAGAGTAAACAACGTTTCGGCGTGACGGCGCTGCTGACATATTCTCCCAAATGGCACCACGGTTGATGTAGAGGAGGACAAATTGTTGAATAAGAGTCGGGTTTTTTTTTTTCTTTTGCACATTACAAAGTATCTGCTCGTAGCTTCTTATAATTGCGGATGAACCACTGATGTCACATGGGATTAATTCTCAGATCTCCTTGCTGCGTTGCTGGAACTTGGGGAACATTTCGATTGCATTGCTTTCTATGCAGGGTCACACAGATCCAGTTTCCATCAAAAATATCTTAATTTGTTGTTCCAAAGATGAACGAAGGTCTTAGAGCAGTTTGAAACGACATGAGGGGGAGTGATTAATGACAGTATTTTTGTCATATTTGGGTGAACTAACCCCTTTTAATTTAAATTTAACCTTTGAGCATATTCAGAAGTAAAATGAACATACACATCAGATGCAGCAGTAATATTAATGCAAAACCATCCTGACCAATTCTTTTTTCAGAACAATAAGTCCACACCGCATTGTCCTCCGAGTCGCTGAGGAGGTGCTGGCCATTCGCCAAGAGATTCACCCCTCCTGAAGACCCCAGAACACTTGGAGGCCAGGGCTGGGATCAAAAACTGATGTTGGTTTTCTGATGTTACACCTAAGGCTATGTTGTAAATAGTTGTAAAAAAAAGTACCACTTCAGTAATGTAATAAACATTTGGTTTAATGTATAAAAGAAATTATATAATATATTTACAGGAACAAAAAAAAAACATTTAGAAGAATGTTTTGTGAAAAAATTATAAGCTACCATTAAAAAAAAAATTAACAGCTGTACATATTTACTTCTCTTTATTCACATGTGAATATGCAAAAAAAAAAGGGGGACAAACTGTACAGAAAGTTACCTTTCAAGCGCTCAGTATACAAATAAATTACACTACAAAAAATTAATAATGTATACAACTTTATGCATTTCATTTTGTGAAACTTACATCACAAAAATAATTACAGAAATGAGGTTTGTTTCATTGACAATGTGATGTGACATTAAAAAAAGATATTGAAAAAATCGCAATGTACCTAGTTTTCCTCCACGGTTTTCTCTTGGTTAATAGAGAATGGCTAATAAATAATGTATTTGTTACGCATTCTCTCAAGAAGGAGAAAACAGTCCCTCCATTTCTCTCCTTGCTTGGGCTCTCTGTGCTCTTCTCTCCTCTGTCTCTCTCTGGAGTTTGATATCCTCCCTAAGCAAACTCCACTCACCGAATCCCTCACACTGTCCCAGGACATTTGCAATCCTAAGGCAAGAGCAAATAAACATGCCTGTTAACAACCACTACTGCACATGAATTTCACAGCAGCAAAATCTGGTCTGTTAACTTGCTTACTTTGGTATTTTGAAAAGGCTACTCATCCACCCCAAAATGCAAATTTTGTCATTAATCACACTACCCCCATGTCCATGTACAAACCCTGAAAAGCTTGGTTTTCATCTTCAAGAAGAATCAATTTAAGATATTTTGGATGAAAACTGGGAGGCTTGTGACTGTCCCATGTTACAAGCCACGTAAATAACAGTGTCAAGGTCCAGGAAAGTATGAGAAGCTTCGGTCAGAATAGCTTACCCATCTGCCCATCCAGTGGTTTCAACCCGTAAACGTTATGAAGCGACGACAATACTTTTTGTACACGAAGAAAACAACAAAATAATTACTTTATTCAACATTTGTCTCCTCTGTCCTCTCCAAATCAACATAGCGCCATTTGGAGAATATGAGCTGGATGTCAGGCAGCTTACGTTCTTCTGTGTCAGCCGTGTCAAGGATAGCGATTTTTCAATAAGATGTATTTATTGCGTTGATTTGAAAGAAAACAGCACATCCTTGTGTCTTTCCCCCAGCAGCAGGCGCCTTTCCTCCTCCAAGAAATAGTCCTAAACAAGAGAAAAATGGATACACTTATGAAAAATCCAAAGGAGAGGTTTGCAATCTTAACATTAGAAAATATGACACAGCATTACACGCATACAAAATACTGAAGTGCTAAAGTTTGGTCTCAAATATTTGTAGACATATCTTGCATGACAGCACTACAAAAAACACAACAAAGAGAAAGACTATAGTCTTATATAATGGTTGTCTTATTGTTTATCTGTGGGCTTTGGGTCGTAAAAAAGAAACTGGGGCTTTTAAAACTTGTTTCGCTATGTATTTGAGTAAATGAAAACACAATACTTACATTTCAATGTGAATCCCCCCACAGAACTGTCATCCTCCATGTTCTAAACAGTTGAACAAATTCCAATCGTCATCTGCATGGGGGGCAAGTGATTCTGGGATATGGCATGGTGCAAATGTCCATCAGAATGTACACTTCCCCTGCGTCTCATGTGACTACTATATACTAACGCTCTTAAAGTATGTACTCTTTTGGTGAAGAAAAAGTAAACACTTTTGAGTGAGTAGTAGAAGAGTAGGCGTGCTTTGGGACATAGGCTACTATAACGTCATACCATTGCTTCTTTAAAGAAAGGACCCCTCTGTCGTCGTACACACACCCTGTCACTGTAAACTGGCCGTCAATCATCTGTCACAGTTAACATCCTTCACATTTTCACTTCATTTTTAACTTACCTACTGTACTGGAGAGAAATAAGTAGCTTGTTGATCTGCCAGTGGCGGGTCTTTCATTTGCGGAGAACTCTGCTCCTTTTGCTCGCCAAATGATGCCATTTAAAAGCTAACGACCAAATGCAGGTTTTACCAAGGCTTACATTGCTGTCGGCAGGATGAAATATAATACGGATAACAAGTAAATAAATGATCTCTTCACCACGGTTCAAAGGTTTATTATTAGTAAACACGCTAAGACCCCTTTTTTGTAACCTCTCTCTACCTAAACCCCGACGATCGCGTGCAAGCTACCACGTTTGTAGATTTTTTGTAGTTTTATTTTAAAACACGTTGTATTTTCGGTTTGTAGTTCTGGATCTGTGAATCCTTTTGCCAAAGCCGGCAATGGAATAGTGGGCAACATTTTTAGCCATTATAGTGTGCACAGATCCACACTTCAAAAAAACGACCTGAATGTTTTAGACCTCGGATTTCGGGACTTTTGGCAGACTTTTTTTTCAGCATGCTTTTGGCACACGTACTCTGTTTCTAACTCCTCAACATACTATTTAAGATGGATAGTATTGTACATAGAGACGCAAGGCAAATTTTCCTGGGAAAGCAGAGGGTGCATTTAATAAGTCAGCTTACATACGCGACGCGTGTGACGCAGTCGTCAGGCTACTTTCAAATTGCGCAACTCATTCGCGAGTTCCGGGCACTTCACTTTATGGCCACAGCAGAGAAGGTCAATAATGTACTGTTCGGTAGCTTCACTCTGACTCAGCCATGCGCATGTTATCTCTTGTTCATCATTCTCTCCATATATAGGACTTAACAGAAAGAATCGTTTGTCTCGTTCAGTGTAGTTACTTTTGATCAGGCCGCACAACACGCTGACCGCAACAGCCTCAGCAATAGGTGACTCCTACACACCGACCAACCCGGTTCTTGACTCGATCCCAGAAACTGCTCTAACCCACACCTGCACGCACGTACACTCTACTTGGAGTAGTTGTCGGGAGGGTTAGGATTAGGGGGGGGTTGGGATTCGGCGATCCAGTATCGACATTTCACTCTAGGTAATTTATTTTCTGTCAGTGGGGCAACAACATCACAGGCTCCACCAGTGGGCATCGGCACGCTGATCGGCACTCTGTGTTCCATCTTCCAATTTCTCACTTCAGTGTACTGTTTTGATCAAATGACATTATCCTACTCTTCTCACTCCGGATACCTAATTTTATTTAGGACTCAGAGGTAGTGGTGTTAGTCCATTTTCAAAAAAAGTGACTTATTTACTATTAGTGGGGGGGGTGGCTTACTGGTTTATTTCGCGAAGCATTTCGAACGATTCACTCCGCTTTGGTGCAATCTTGTTTTCAACCGGTTTCACAAAGTGAGAAACCGGTTAACTCGAACGATTTCGTGTTCCGCGAATCGGACATCAACTACACTCTACCCAGACCCCAGACCCAGCAACCCCTTTACCACACATTAATCTGTTGAGAAATGACTGTATTGTGTGTATTTCTGTTCTATTTTCAAATTATGAATAGCTTCCCAACTTTGCACTCAGCCTTTTCACACTGGGTGCCTAGTCCATAATTATGAAAACACAACAGGTATGACAAGGTTTTAGTATAATAGTGAATGTGTACACTGCAGGTACAGGTCTTTTCCCTCTCTTTTCTCTGTCAAAGTAACCACCAACTGTCTCATAAAGCACGCGGACAATGTCAGCGTCACTGACCTAGCAATCGCGCGGTTTGTATGTTATGTTCCTGAATTATTTTGTCTATTGAACCTCAAGACATGTTAAAAGGAAGATATCATTCTTTCATATAATCCTTTACTCTTTCATCATAATAATCATCAGTTAAGTTGAGCAACATATGCTGCATTTTAAACAATTTCATTACTCTAATAGGATGAAAGCAAGATATATTACATTTAGATATACATTCTTTGATATGTAAGGATATTTATGTTCTTGGCAACAGTGCTTCGTCCTAACTTTTATATGTTCAATTTAAACAAATCGAACCTTTATAGACATTTAATAGCTGGTAAATTTTTCCTTCTCTAATTAAAAAAAAGTTTGAAGAGGCCTAGGCCTACTGCGCACACATTATTTTACAATATGATTATGTAAATATTATGTTTTACAAATAACCTTTAACTATTTTTCCTCAGCTGCTACTGATTAATGATCACCTAACCACAGCTGGTTTATGTAGGAAAAGGTTCATGGTTACAACATCAGCTCGTTGCCAAAGACAGATTGTTTTATTTTAGTTTATTTTAATTTTAATTTTAGTTTTATTTTATTTTTATTTTACTTTAACTTTGAGGATACTCATGTAATAACCAAAAGTTAGTTGAAGTGAAGTGACATAAAGCCAATCAATGGTGACCCATACTCAGAATTCTTGCTCTGCATTTAACCCATCCAAAGTGGCACACACACACAACTGTGAACACACACACATGTGAACACACACACCAGAGGCAGTGGGAGCCCATTTATGCTGTGGCACCCAGGGATGTTGGGGGTTCGGTGCCTTACTCAAGGGCACCTACATTCGTGGTATTTCGCCGGCGCCAGACTCACACCCCCAACCTTAGGGTTAGGATTCAAACTCCTCTAACGCTTAGGCCGCGGCTTCCCCTAAACCACTAAGGTCAAGTCTAAATTGTGAGGACAGCCTTAAAAATTGTGAATGATCAGACGAAATATGAGACATGACATTTCAGTTTTGTCCCATCTTTGTCGAAAACCTGCATACTAACTGGTCTCTGCAACTCTAAATCATTGGGTTCATTAAATTACATATGAATCCATGACAACCAATCTGGCTATAAATACTTATGCCTTGCAATCTCAATCCGCAAAAGGCGAGGTGTATTGTACAGCTAAAACAAGCTGGAAGCAAACTGCTGTCCTGGACAGCAAAACCCTCGACTTTACCAACACAGTTCAAAACAAACGCGACTCGCCGTCGCACCTGCTCAACACACGAAACGAATCAGGTGAATAACTTCAGTTCAAATTTCACCCTCAGATTAACTGGTGACAAGACTTCACAATATATCATACGTTTTGTATCTAGAAGAATCAATGTGACAAATCTCACAAATATAAATTATGAAAACTAATAGCTTTATTGTGTGTTTGCAAGTTTCAACCGATATTTCTGCATATTAGTTTTGTTTATTCACTTAATAATAAATACATGACAACATCTTTCTTGAACAAATAAACAAATCACAGAGTTAGCCATTGTGTGTTTATTTTGGTGTGTGTGTGTGTGTGTGGTTGTGTGTGTGTGTCTGTGGTGTAGTGGGTGTGTGTGTGTGTGTGTGTGTGTGTGGTGTGTGTGTGTGTGGTGTGTTTGTTTGTGGTGTTTCAGTGTAAGCCTATAACACAAATGCAGCAGAGGAGAGACAGAGAGTACGAGTTCCCCCCGGTCATGCCAGTTTATGCAAAATTTTCTTAATTTGCTCACAACAGTTTCACGACCTTCAAGCAGCTTACGCAATGTTATTTTTTACATTTTTTATCTGTATTTTTTGAAATTTAAGATATTTACAACAGGTTCAAGTTTTAGGTTTGGTTTGGTGTTATGTTTCAGTTATTTAATAGTGTTTGAGTTACCATACATTTGAACATAGAAAAACAACAGTGATTACTGAAATTTGATTCATATTAGGATCTCGAAAGCACTTTTAAACGATCTCACAAACATTCACCGATATTTTCATGTGTTATATGTTGAATCCGACCATCCATACAGGAATGGATTCAAATTAAATATATGTCTGTGAATTGTGAGACCCTGGTTGGGGGGTAATTTTTATAATACATGTATGGATACTTCATAACTTATGAAGAATGCTGGTTTGGAGAATTTTTCTTTTATTTCGTGTTCTAAACGTGCCTTTTCTTTCTGCAGCTGTTTCCATTATTATTTTCATAAAGTCCCCCCACACTCCGGCAATAGAACCGTCTATGCTTTTGGTGTTGTGAAAAATACTTTTTTTTTCCGAAAAAAAATAAAAAATCCACAGATAAATGTAATGGAAGGTTGGGTTCCAAACAACTGTTTATATATATGCGGTGTGTAACTTTCTTTACATCGCGTTAGAAACCATGCCAGTTGACGCAACACAGCAGTCAGATTCACGAACCAGAAGACAGAGCATGAGGTTAAACACAGCTTTGATGTGTCCGCCGGAAAACCATACTTCTCAACATAGCAGTACAATCTCTCTAAAATCTTGTAACATTACAATAAGTTTTAATAGTGGTTCTTTTTAAATTGTTTAATAACTGACAAGCCGTGCAATTCCTAAAAAACCCCTTGTGAACATCCACAACACACCTTTGACTTAAATTTGTTTTCTCATGATTGTAAAAAAAAAAAAAAAAATGTAGCTAAAGAAGGACATATGGTTTAAATGCCTTGAAAATTGGTTTTTGGAGTATATATCTAAATTGAGCATTTCTTAGTATTTTCCTACACTGGCACAATGAATTATAATATTTTTATGAATGAGTTTGAAATTCCTTCAGTACTGGTTTAGAAAGCCGCCTAGGATGGCAGCTCCCGAGTGTACAGAGCTGAATTATGAACGGCTGGGTGATACTTCAAAGAATCTAAAAGTTTGAAATAAGACTAATAGTTTTGATTTGTTTTGAACATTTACGAACATTTTTGAACATTTTGGTCATCATATAACTCCTAAATCGTGATAGCGACTATAATTGTCCAACACTTTTTGAGTGTTTTTTTATATCTGTTTTACTATTGTAAGTATACTGTATATTATACTTAATGTTATTAACTTTTTTGATATTCCACTAATAAATATATAAATGTACAACTAACTATCACCAGTTTAATAAGCTATATTCCTTGTCAAAAATAGGTCGATTGCTAAAATTTGCTGTTCGTCTAAAAATAAGTCATTTTTATGGGGCAGTGATATTTTATTCTTTGTATAGCATAATTAATTATGGCAATATTTAATGAAATTGTAATAGAGACAGCATCTCTAAACAACAATATTGGTCCAGTTTTGATTTCAAATGATGCCATCCTTTGAAATATGACTGTATTAATATTATTATGTAGAGTTGAAATAAAATTGGAGGCCATGGTGTCCAAAGTAATCTGCATGATTTCACACAAAAGATTTCATATAAAAACAACTTTATTTTAAGTAATTATACTTTGAGACGTCATAGGTCACAAACTGACTTGGTAACTATGAGCCAAGCATGTTTCCATACAATAACGTTAATCAGCGCTGTCCCAAAGTTAGTTGCCTACTTAACTGTGTATTTGGTCTGCCTACAGCTTTCGCCTCATGCCAGTTAGATGGTACGTTTGTCATAATGACCACACAAGTCCTTGTTCCACACAAACAGAACCTTCTTCCATTGAACGTGCTGAGAACATACCAGTCATTTACATAAGCAATTCATTCTCCCACAGGGGTGTGTGTGATTGTCGGGTTTGTCGGGTGGGGCGTTCTCAGTCAGAGTGTGGGTCCAGTGTGCGGCCCCCTCGATATGGGGCAGACGGGGGGGTGTGGGCTGGGAAGATTTGTTGGAGGGAGGGGACTCTGCACTGCAGTGGCTGTGTGTGTGGCCGGTGGTGTAAAAAACAACGGGGTGGCAAGCATTCAACACGCTGTGATTGGGATCTGTGTTATTGTGGAGTGGGGAGTCCTGATCAATAAAATACTGGGTATTTTAGTGGGCGGTGGCAGCTCACTGCTTGCTCGTCAGGTGATTTTTGGGGTAAGTTGAAACCTTTAAAGAGGCGGGTGTTAAGGGGGGTTGAGTAACAAACATGAGATCAGTGGTAAGTGGTGGGATCAACACAGACGTGGGGTGTTGTGCTCATTTTAACAGAGGGTGGGGATGGGTACACACGTGCTGAGTAGGTGTCGGTGGTTTAATGATGTACTTTGGGGGGCCGGCTGAGGTACGATGCGGCGGGTGTGGGTGGGGGGGGTGGGGTGTGCTTAAACCGTGGGGATGAGGAGCACACAGGCACCACGCGAGTCGAATCATCTATCATCAGACCGACCTTAACCAGTGGCGAATTCCTGGAAAACTGGGGAGCAGGGTGACGGTAGGGCTGTGGTATGCCTCGCTTCGATTCCTTCCTCAGGGGTACCTTGCATCTGGATTGTCGTCGGTTTAGTGGGCCATATCTTGGGGTGGTGCTTGGGCAGCTGCGTGGAGATGGAATACAGGTGGGGTTTGCTGGCATGGGTGGGGTTACGAGAGTTATCTTTGGGGGGTGGTGGGCTGGCTTGTGATCAGCTGTTGTTGGGGAGTTTGGGGTTTGGGTAATGTTGTGCGAGAGTGCAGTGTGGATTTTTCGGGAGGGGGATTGTGTGGGGAGATGGTTGGTCCTGCCAGTGTAACTGAAGACAAACAATACTTGATGAATCTCGCGATGTTTGTGGTTATAAATTCGGTCGCGATTTCGTTGTGTTTGTTTGGTCCCGTCCGATCGGTGGGGGGACAGGTTCGATTTTCCCGGCCACGATCTTAGCAAGAGGTGGCAGGGAACCAATGGTGAGCAACGTAGCTGTTATGATGCTTAGGCGAGGGTTGGTGGTAATCATCCAAACACCATGATTTGTTCTCGGATTGCGATACACCAGCTGGTGGTGGGGGTGGGTGCATAAGCAGTTTCACTGTCACGTAAGGGTACAAGCGAGGTGTTTTTGGTGGGTTTGGCAGGGTTTGGGTTGTGTGGGTGGTTGGGGTAATCCGGAGCATCGTGTTTGGGTGGCAAAACCCTACTCAACCATGTTTTTGGTCATCTTGCAAACTTTACAACTTCCAGTGGCGTTCAGACTTTTTACTCCACCTGAATCATGAAGCTAATTGCACTGATTACGAGACTGCTGTGGTTTACTTACGTGTGGACTGACCTGGAATCGGGGCAATCCAGATATGATATCGATATAGTAAACAATAGTGAGTGCTTGACACGTATATAAGTGTATATATATGGCAGATTTAGTTTTATGACAATACGGCATCATTACGGACGGCACCGATAGGATTTGGGTTTTGGGGGCCGCTATGAGAGGGTATCACCGCCTTATTGGCGGATACGGACTTAATTTGCCCGATTCCGATAACCACTGACCAATGACCAATAAGCTGTCCCAAAAACTTCCTCTCATTCATTTTTAATTTTTTTTTTGGCATCCACAACGGCGATAGTCGTTTGAAGTCATGTTTTAAATCAACACAGTTCAAAAACTTCCTGCATTAACATGTTATACAACTAGCAGTTTAATAATTTGCTGCATCATCATCAAATAATGTTCTAATGAACATGGATTGGAACAATTTAATAACACTTCCTGCAAGAGTCCTACATAAATACAAACAGAACAAAGATTACATATTAGCATTAAACATTAATTTTTAGGTAGGTTTAACAGTTTTTCACGGTACACAGATAAAGTAACACATCAAATGTAAAATAATTACCACTTCACTGTGACTAATTTAAATTAACATATTAAATCCTTCTTTATTTTAACAGACTTTACTGATGATTAATCTTCTAAGTTGTTTATGTCTAAACTTTTAACATAGTTTTAATAGGTTCACTGAGATCTCCTTTACTAAGGCTGGGAACTCTTAGTTTGGACCGGGTTCCTAGTCTACGGATCTATAACTGATTATGAAAGGCACCCAGTTGTCAGTTTTTACATTAAGCACCCTCCTAGAGGCAGCATGATATCTGTATTATGGTGATGATAGTGCAACTGAGATAGAGTTTAATGTAGGGTGACCAAACTTGGCCAGTTTACCCATGACACGTCCTGCCGCCCAGGATTTCTATATTGCCTAAATATTCCAAGTTTGGGCTTTGTTTGCTCTGTTCAGACTAATTGTTGTATGGACACATTATACCAATGAGAGAGGCTCTATGAGAGCAGATGGCTTCTTTCGCTTTTGAATCGCTCGCACGGTACCCTTTTGATGTCATACACCACCGGTCGGGTATGCTCCAGTGCTCAGCTTTCAAGTTCGCATTTCCCCATAGCACCACGATTGGGGTTGATTTACGTACAATGTCCCTGCATGTTGATTGGTCCAAACGATCATTAATTCAATTAAAGGGGATACTCCACCCCAAATTAAAATTTTGTCATTGTTCATGTCATTGGTTCACGAAGTTACCCCATGGGTGTGTCGTTCGCAAACCACCCGTAAAAAGCGTTGTTGTTCGTCTTCGGAACACGATTTACGATATTATTGGATGAAACCTGGAGGACT
Organism: Cyprinus carpio; assembly: GCF_018340385.1. NCBI lineage: Eukaryota > Metazoa > Chordata > Actinopteri > Cypriniformes > Cyprinidae > Cyprinus > Cyprinus carpio. The sequence continues at coordinate 38,757,578 of NC_056599.1, forward strand.
GTGACTGTCCCAACTGCAGCCATCGCGTCATAGGTAACTATACCCAGATTGCCACATCTGATGGCAGAAAGATGGCGTATTCTGCAGAACGATTTGTCATAAGCTTTTATGGTACCATTACACGTTTATTTACTTGGCAGCTCTATGCGGAACAAGTCACCGTCCTCCAGGTTTTTCATCCCAAATATCTTAATGGTGTTCTGAAGACATACGAGCTCTTGTATGGGTTTGGAACGCACATGGGGGTAAGTGAAAAATGCAAAAAAGCTTCATTTTGGGGATTGAGTAAATCCCTTTAAGTATGAAACAGGAACACGCAAGCCAAAACCTGGATTATTTCCGGCACTATAAGAAAGCCTGGCCAGGGCTTGTCGCTGGGAAAAGGCACAATTTGGTTCCTCCCTAGTTTAAAATGTGCACTTCATCGTGCTGTGTTTTGTTAAGCCTCTTATGGTGGATTTTCTTGAAGTGAAAAAGGACGCAATCTAAACCTTAATAAAGCATCAGGAAAGTTTTTGGTCTCAATTCAGATGGAGGGTCCGCTAAACTTAGAATCATTACAAGAAGTTTAGTATTAGTCACGATAGTGCACGATCTTTTGTTATTTGATTTAGCATTAAGTTGCAGTGCCTTCACACAGTGAATTAATAAACCATTGATTTTGATATATCGGACGGGCTGTTCCTTATATAGCCGATATGCCAATGTTGGTAATTGAGAGAAAAATCACCGATACATCGGTGCAATTCCTAATATTATATATTATTATTTATATATATAATATATATATATATATATATATCAAAACCAATATTAGGGCTGTCATCGTAAACTCGTTAATGCATGTGATAATGTTACACAATCCTTAAACGCGTTAAAAAATATTTACTGCAGTCTAACGCAAACTTACTGAGGCACAATTTCTATTCTAACCCTTTAACCCCAAATTTGCTCCTCTGCGTGTGATCAGATCATTTTTAAAGCTGCTAAACTCTCAGAGTAGATATATGCAGTCAGCAGCCGGTTGGTTTTTAGGGTTTTTTTTTTTGTATCGCAACCTGACTTTTCTAAAATTTAAAAAAGCTCTTTGCTGTTTCACTGTACACATACTATAAATTCTGTTTGTTTTTTCTTTAGTATGTGCTTATATGGGCTCTTTTGGTGGTCCTTTTGGAGTTTCTAAGTCTAAAGTCTCATAGGAGCCACATGTATTAATTATGTTGTTGCCTTTGACTTTTCAAGTAATGGTAGCTGTGGAGATGCATTTTATGAATCAACAAGAACCATGATTTCGCATAAAAAAGTAAAAAAGTAAAAAAAAAAAAAAGGTCAGCTACATCTTGGATGGCCCCTGATGGCGAGTAAAAATGTCAAATGTTATACTTTATTGTTCTATTTACTGTATTTGCAATAGCAAAGTCTCCCGCCTGAGTTCACACTTTGTCCAGTGTGTTTAAGGAATTCAACTAATAATCTGTGCATACTGTGCTGATAAAGACAACTTATATCACAGTAGGTCATGTGTAAAAATGAACATAAACAAATACATAATAACATGAATAAATCAATACATAAAATTTAAAAAGATAGGGACCTATATCTGCAGTAAGCCCACCAGTGGACGTTCAAACTGTTTTGGATTTCCTTATTTCACGTTTGAGGATGAAAAGTTTCTCTCAATAGACAATAGAAAAAACCTCAGTGCTCCTAGACAGACAAACAATTGGAAAAGTACACTGCCTCAGAAAAAAAAAAAAAAAAAGCCTTCAGTGGATACACAGCCTGCATAACTTTACCCTTTGTGTCTGTTACAGTTGCTTGTTGTATATTGTCAAGAGATATCAAATGCTCAATGTTTGTCAATACAGGGAGACTCTGGAGGTCCAGTGGTCAGTTGGAATGGCTCCCTGTGGATTCAGTCCGGCATTGTGCTTGTTTGGCTGAGTCAAATGGTGATGACCCCAGATATCCATTGTGTTCAAAGAGTCTCGTCAGTACCAGGACTGGTCGCCCACTAACATAGCCACAAACCACCCAGATTTGTCGAATTCAACCAACAATGGATGCAGAAGTGCACTTATCAACCTTTTTTTTTAATTTCCATTTCTCTCACATTCTCCATCACACATCTTTCTTTCACCTTCTCCCACTATTCTGCTCTCCTAAAGACTGTTAAAACAGTATGTCTTCTTACTCTCAGGGTTATAAGTCAAAAACTGTAATTTACTTGTTTTACTTGCTCTCATAATTTGGGAGGTTAAAAGAAAGAATAGCTATATGTTATTTTTTGGCCAGATTATTCTTTCTGTTTTTAAAAAAAAACATCTTTGAAAGCTGATGTTAATGACATTAAAAAGACATAGTACTAATGAAGTTCAGCATGCTTGAACCTTTGTGAATTGAAGGATGTTTGATCAGCCCCGATATAGTGATTTATAGAAGCAATTATTTTTATGTTTTCTATGTCTGATAATCAACATGCAGATCCAGTGTATAGGGTCTGAAGCTCTGCAATGTGATCAGGGAGATGGGTTGTTAAAATATAATTATTCTTTAATTGCAGTTTACCATGTAGAGTGAGTTGTTTGTGAGTGTGTTGTGAGCATGTGTGTGTGTGTGTGTGTGTGTAGTGTGTGTGTGTGGTGTGTGGTGTGTGTGTTGTGTGTTTACAAATGGTTTATATATAAATACATTTTTATTCTATAATAATGGAAATGTTTTTCAACTTTTAGACAAGATCCAAAAATAAATAAATAAAATACAAATTTGCATATGTGTTTTTTGTTTGTTTTGCTACATCATGTCAGGGCAGCGATGATTGAGAATGGAGCTTTGAGGAGGGGAACACCTTTTTAAAATTTTATTCAGATGCCTAAACTGAGCAAAATTATGCAATTTGATGCAGATATCAAAAATAAGCAAATATACACAGTTGCTAATATTTATATGGCCAAAAGTAAGATTAAATGACATGAAAAAATGACACGCGTGTATAAAGGTGAAGTTACCAATGGAGTACCAGCAGGGCCACAATAATTACCCCAATGGCCAACAACTCCCCACGGACCAAAATTCTGGCGATATAGTGCATTAAAAGACGGATTTATGACTTCAAGATGCATACAGGCTGTTTTATACAGCACAGTGGTCAACTCTTGTTGTGTGATTTTTGTGCTTTAGTAAATAAATGGAATGAAATGATACAGGTAGGGTTTCCAGCCATCCCATAAAATAGTCGATCGTCCCTTATTTATAAATGAAATTATTAATTTGATATTTGTATATATCGTGGGAAAGGGATCATGTAAAAAAGTTCACACATTTACATTTACCATATTTTTAGCATGAGTATTTGTGCGCTGTCGACCATGTCATGTGTAGTCACTGCACAGAAACCACACATGTAGCCTACCAATGCTTCTCCCACCATACCTGTAGTTTGTGGTAGGTTTATTTGTTGGTATGGTAACCACAAAAACTTATAATTTTACCATAGTAACAGTGTTTACTGTCTATTCTTTCTATTTAAAGCACAGTATAACACTGCACTTACCCTCACCAAAAAGTAGTATACTTCAAGTTTATTTTATTAAGTATACCTAAGTAAAGTTTCAGTATGTTTTTAAGTATACTTTTTGTAGCAAGTATAACAAATATCAGTGTTATAGAAGTATACTTGTAAGTGTATACTGTTTCAATACTCCTTGGGACTAAATTGGCCCACTTTCATATAAAAGTATACTTTTAAGTATACCAGTAGCAAACTTTGAGGTACACAACTAGTTTACTTTCTATGTGTATTTTGTACTGCAATTATACTAAAAGTGAACTTAGAGGTATACTGATAGTTTACTGATTAAATACTTCATCAAACTACTAGTTTAGTAGTTTTATACTGCAAGTATACTCATAAGTTTTCTTTAAAGTGAACTTTACAATCATACTTTACGTATACTACGTGGTCCCTATTTAGGTTTTAATTTGTATATATTTTGTTATATGAATCTCTGAACATACAAAACAGCCAAAGAAAGAACAGCGTATCTGCTTGTAAACAAAATAATTTTTATTCTAGCTTCATGCATTCTTTTTTTAAAACACTTTAATGTGGGTGTTTTCATAAAAAATAAAGAAATAATAACATTTTGAAAAAAAAGCTGAAAAAAGACTATGAATTGGATTCAGAATGAGAATCAAATGTAGAATGAGTCGATCAACACCCAAAGCTTGACTGTAATTATTACCTCTTCATCGGTCAACATTTTATTCTATAACGTTACAGTTTTTGATGGCTGTTTCATGTCAATGATCGTGTTAGATTACCATGTTTAGTATCTATGTGTTGTTTTCTTTTTTCCTTCTTCTTCACTTGTGTTTTTTTCCTTTGAAAATTCTGTACAGAAGATGTGTGTACTAAAACGCCGCCCTCTACGTATATACAATGAAATCATTCGGGATTCTGAGGAGCACAAGTATAGCTCATAAGATATATTTAGACTTTTTGTAAGTATAAATCAAGTATACTTTAAATGTCATTTTAAGTCTATTTTCTGAGGAGTACATAAAGCCCATTTCTGAGAAATACATAAAAAGTAAACTAAAGCATACTTTCCTATTTTTAGTTTACAAGAAGTATACTAATAGCACACTTGAATAAACTTCTTTTTCATTAAGGGTTACCATGGTTTTACCACAGTGACTCTACTTTTAATGTGATATTTGTAGTTAAAGCACACTCAACACTATGGGTTTTACATGTGTAATGGCAGTAAGACGAGAGCGTAGTGCTCAAAACTCAGATCGCATAATTTAGTGGAACATTAACATGGAATCATCTTTTGTAAAGAAGAAATGCTGAACATGAGAATTTCATCATTATCTTTCTAAGTGTGCGCTCTTTTTTGGGGCTAAAGGCTTAATAGAGCAGTAGCCCTCGTGATCAAATTACATCGGCACAGATGCAATTCAATTATGTCCTTCTATGTGAAATAATCATAAATAGCTAACCACTTACACTGTGCTTAATGCTGTTTGATTAAAGCATCGAAGGTCACAGTTGTCAACCGTTAGGCTTCCGGCTGGACCGTTAGCCCTTGCATGTGCAGGGCTAATAATTTCTAACTCAAACAAACGTAGACGGGTGAAGGTGGGGTCAAGGCAGGGCCCATGGGCGGCAGTCCAGTTAAGCCCAATAGCAAGTCTGGCCATTAAGAATATCAAAAAACAACATTTGAATATTGTGATAACATGAGCAGAATCTGAAAGCTGAAACACTGATTTTTATTAGAAGTAACAAAGCACAGATTTCTGCGTTCACATGGTTACTGCATAAGTTTGAGCATGCAGGTCCTCTGCCACAGCACTATATGGCACACTTGGCAACTAAATGGTAACTATATTTTGCAGTGCATAAACTTCATTCAAAATCGGCTAGATGCCATCTGCCAGTACAATAAGCCTATGTGCCGTTTGCCTCAACTGATAACTCAAAAGCTTTTCCTCATTTATTTGGCTGATTTAACATGGAATTAAACAAAATCATGTACAGGTTTCAGAAAAAAATTACATCTGGAGCCATTAGTTACATTACATAAGTTACATTCCTTCCCTGTTTATTACAGAGTGCAGTTTGATTGTTCTGCACTTCCACTACAGAAATTAAGGCCAGAGACAAAGTATTAGGTTGGTACTGTACTCTGTTATTGTACCACAAATATGTATTTAAATACAAAGTGACGAGTGCATTTGTATTTTTTCATCTTAATAAAATGTGTGAACAATGGCTGTGTGTGTACAGGCCTACACACACGTGCACGCGTACGCTCACATAACAGAACACAAGTACCACAATAATGTTAGTACATTGATAGTACTATAATATTTTAAAGCATACTATAATATTTTTAAAGTAAGCAAATAACCAAAATGACATAAATCAGAGAATAAAGGCTTGGTCATTAAGAGAATACAAATAAGGAGAAAAAATCAGAGGAATGATTAATGATTGTGAGAGAAAGGGGTGAGGCTGAGCTTGATTCAGTGGATGTGAATGAGACAAATCCTGGTAGATCGCTGCTTATTTGAGAGCTGATCCAAGACTGGTATTGAGACACTCTTGTATAAACACCAGGGAACTTGGGTATTCCACAGTCTCGACCGAAACTCACATGCCCAGACTGAATCCACTGGGAATTGTTCTTATTTACCATTGGACCCTCCAGAGTCTCCCTGCATAGATTAAGATAATGTAATGTTAATTCGCTGGTAAAGCACGTAAAGCAATTTTAACCTCACAACAGGGCTAAAATGAATATAACACTGCATGGTTTCTCACTGTAAAAGTTTGACATTGCAGTCCAGAGCAAGGAGTCATAACCACACGTCAAAAGTGGTGCTAATACCACATCTATATTACAAGTGTGAACTGCTTTACCCAGGGATAAAAGCGGGGTTTAGAAAAACAATAACTCAGGGATAAGCCAGTGTGTAAAGTGGTAGGTAGTGATATCCATACCTGACATGAATCTTTCCCTCCCTCATTTAGTCCAGCACACAGCATGTTTGCTTGTAATGATTCCTCCCGTAGGCCGTATTACAAACACTGTTGTTTACAATTGGTATCTGCACCTCCTGCAGTATGTTTGGAAGCTGGGTGTCTTTAACATAAATTGCATGGTGGAAAGAATTTAAATCATTTTTTTGATGCGACACTATACAAAGATTGAATCATAGATGGGTTCGATTGAACTCACCTCCAGAATTGAGTTTGCCCCATCCAGTGATCCAACTCTTAGTACCTCCACCAAATACACTGCCAGCAGCCGCCAGACAAACTGGCCTAATATAATCAGTGAACGTCACAGAAGAGGAGAGCTGCAGCAGTGCTATATCATTGTTCTGGTTAATTGTGCTATAGCTGGATTGATGATGAGCCGAGTCACTGTCCTGGAGATCTCATTCGGGTTTGAGCCCGTTTGGAGATGACGGCCGAGGTAGATTTTTTTACATTAGATACAGCGGTGCTGTAAATAGAGACAAATATCAGTCTTAATCCTCTACCATCTATCTGCATAGTGTTATATTATTTAGCACTTCATACCTCACCTTTGACAAGCAGTGAGCTGCAGACAAAACCCAGTCTTTATTGATCAAACTCCCACCACAGAAATGACTTCCAGATGTAATTCTGTGAAGGCTCGCTTGCCACGGCCAAGACCCCTGAACATGCACCTTGTCCTCCAACAATCTTGGTGTTGAGAGGAGCCTGGCCACACCACTGATGAGAGAAAAGAAGGATGATTTTTCCTGGTTGAAATCAACATGAAATCAAAATTAATTCAATTTTTCTTTCTGAATAATCTTGAGTAGTTTTTAAATATATTACATTTATATATACTTTTTTTCATAATTTTGTTGAAAGGGATTGTATGGCATTAAGAGCACAGAAACTTACCATCTAATTGGCAAAGTGAGCCTGTAATAAGAGAAAAATGGGAGAAATAACAAATATTTTGAGTTGTTAAATGGATTAGAGACTATAAAAATGAATGGTATTCTGTGTTTTAGTTTTCTTGACAATGACTTTAGTTCAGAACTGGTTGACACAGAGTTATGCGGGTGTTGATGCGCCGACACAGAGCTGATAAACTGGTTCTTTGAGTATCGTGTTATCTGTGTTTTATGTCATTTCAAACAGTATGACTGTATGGAGATATTTGGAATTGTATATCTATTTTTATACATTTTCATATATAATCAAAATAATAAAATAAAATAAACCAAGTGATATATTTATTTGTAACATTTGAACATTATCTATCTTTCTTTAAGGACATGTAGGCCTACCAGTGATTAAGCTCACTTACATTTTTACAACATAGAAAGAATACCTGTACATGAAAATTGTGTTTTCCGTGATTATAGAGCTCATAAACACCTATTAAATGCTCTTATTTTATTCAAAAAAAGAGAAAAAGAAATTAATGAAAAGAGTGAATGAAAAGAAATGAAAAGAAAAAAGCCAACAGCCAATTTCATTGTACCTTATTATTTTCAAAAGATTTTTTCATCAGAAATAAATATGCTTGTGTTTAATAAAGTAATATAGGTAAGGCTGAAAAAACCGTTCATCAGGCAAGCTAGGAAAAAATAATTCTGTTTGAACTTGATTCCATTTACTTTTAATATTATAATGATATTGCACTTTGCTATTCTGAATTTTTACGATTTACCGAATTTTTAATTTCAGGTGTTAATATTAGGTGTTACAAATAAATATAACTAGAAGTTAATTAACAAAAGGGGGCCCATCATCTTGTGGCGAATAGGCCTACATAATTTAAACCAAAATACAACTTTAATGTATTTTTTTTAAGGTTAAACTAAAGTTATTAAACAAGATCTTGCCTATTATTTGTTGCAGTGTCATACCAGATCTTACCTGCTATGTTAAGAAGTATGGCTCCTGCAAAACACACAGCTTGACACAGCGTCATCCTCGACTCGTTATTGTCTGTGTGATGCTTGGCTGTTTCCTTTACTGCTGAAATGTCTAACGACAAGGAAAGCAAGTGCTGCTGCATTTCAATAGGACCCCTGTTTAGTTTACCTCTGACACACCTTGTTTTCCTTCTAGCCTGCTGCAAGTGTTTAGTACACGCCCTGGCTAATCTTTGATGTCTTGATGATTCTCTAATGCTGTCTAATTTGATTTACAGAATGTCACTTTGCCACCTGCCTGCCATTAAATGGCGATTTTATACACTGGTTTTATTTTTTTACACAGGCCAAATTGTATGTTACTACTGTAATGCATCTTGAGAAAGTAAGCTTTAAAAAGTTACACTTTTTACTCAGCCAACATTGTGTGGAAATTATGTTGCTCACAAGATGGCATCAGTCCTTTGATCTCTCTCTTTTTTTTTAAGGTATGGAACTCATTTTTATTCAGAGGCCTAACCTGAGCAGCAATATGCAATTATATATATATGTGTGTGTGTGTGTGTGTGTGTGTGTGTGTTGTGTGTGTGTGTGTGTGTGTGTGTGTGTTGTGTGTGTGTGTGTGTGTGTTGGCCAAAAGATGAAATTCTGATGTAATCATTGAGGGTCTTTTATATCAGTAGAGCAGACTTGCTTAATGAATATAAATATTCAATTTCACTCTATATCTCCCAATAATTTGTCTTACTAAAATAGTATTTAGATGCTTAGTTTTACGATTAAAGCTCTGTAGTTTTTATTGTGAGCGCAAAAAACATAATGCAATGCAATACAATTATGACTGAGAGGTGAACAATTAAACAATCCTCAGAAGCTTCATGTATAATATTTGATACACACATTTTAACATGCTTATAAGGTTTGGCATGGTTAATCAATAAAATCAATTACATGATTGATCTCATCTTGTCTTCTCTGTTGTAAAAGACATGAAAGAGATAATATATTTAATTATCCATTAATTATTTGAGTCACTAGCATGAGAAATATGAAAAGTCATATAAAGTTTTTGTTTTTTTGTTTTTTTATTGTTTTTGAGTTTCAATAACACATATGTAATCTCGGTAAACAACAATGCAGAGCACACTATGCTTTAATTACTATTCAGACCCTGAAGATTAAGTGTTATTGTAAATAATATAAAACTTTAATACACAAGTGGCTGCAGTGCATTGTTTATTTTATTTTATTTATTTTTTTGTAAATACAGTCAGTCAAAAATTCAATAGTCTCTCAAAAAATCAGTTCAAAGCAAAGACAATACTAATTAGCTATGCATTATAATTGAAAGCATCACTTGGCATCTCATATTTAGGCCAAATATCAGAAAGTCCACCCCCATTATGCAAAAAGTCTGAGGGCAAAAGCTTGCTGAACTTTTTTTAATGTGCAGATATAAGATTAAGAGCATTTCAAGAATAGTACATTTTTAAAAAGATAAAGAACAAACGAAAATATGACTATGCACCTACTTCACATATTTATGAAAACTTGTATAGCACAATTGTCCTCTTAAATGATACTCCATCCCAAAATTTTGTCATTAATCACTTACCCCCATGTCGTTCCAAACCCGTAAAAACTTTGTTCATCTTCGGAACACAATACAAAATTTAAGATATTTTGGATGAAAAACTGGGAGGCTTGTGACTGTCCCATAGACTGGCCAAGTAAATAACACTGTCAAGGTCCAGGAAAGTATGAAAAGCATCGTCAGAATAGTCCATCTGTCATCAGTGATCAAATCCGTAACGTTATGAAGTGACCGAGAATACTTTTTTTACATGAAGAAAACAAAAATAATGACTTTATTCAACAATTCCTCTCCTCTGTGTCTCTCCAAATCAGCCGTAGCGCCATTTTGCCAATTCTGAGATGTACGCATGCGGCGTACGCTCTTCTGTATCAGCCGCAACACAAGGATAGTTTTTTACGTGTAATTACGCTTTGGTTTGAAAGAAAACAGCATTGGCGCAGTGCGGGGCTGACACAGAAGAGTGTACTCCGCCTGCCATACAGCTCAGATTTGCAAAAATTGCGCTACGCCGCTGATTTGGAGAGACACAGAGGAGAGGAATTGTGTGAATAAAATTCTTCATTTTTGTTTCTTCGTGTACAAAAATTACTTCTTGTCGCTTCATAATGTTACGGTTGAATCATTGATGGCAGATGGAGTATTCTGACGATGCTTTTCATACTTTCCTGGACCTTGACACTGTTATTTACTGTGGCAGTCTATGGGACAGTCACAAGCCTCCCGGTTTTCATCCAAAATATCTTAAATTGTGTTCCGAAGATGAAACAAAGGTTTTACGGGTTTGGAACGACATGGGGGTAAGTGAATAATGACAAAATTTTCATGTTGGGGTGGAGTAGCCCCCTTAATCAAAGAAACCCTGAGAACTGTCATTCAAATTATCTATTGAGCGAAGAGAGATATAGGGAGCCATATGAAAGGAATGATGGAGAATGTGAGAGAAACGCGAGAATTAAAAGGAGGTTGGATGAGCTTCTTCTGGATCCACTGTTGTTTGAATTTGACCAATCCAGGAGGGTTGCTGCCTATGGGTATAGGTAATCCAGCCCTGGTACTGAGAGACCTTCTGGTGTACACACCGGGATATCTGCGGTCAGCACATCCAACACCAAACTCACAGCGCCGGACTGAATCCACAGTGAGAGCCATTCCTGGTAACACAATGGACCTCCAACGACTCTCCCTGTTTTGATTAACACAAGATTAACATATATCAGATTTATGTATCTGAATATATACCATTGAACAACTGTTTAAAACTGACTATTAAAATCTGTATTAATATATATATATATATAATATATATATATATATATATATAGATAGATATATATATATATATATATATATATATATATATATATGAAATATAAAACATAATACAATAAATTATAACAATTAAATACAGCATGTATTAATCCACTTTAACCTATTCAAGAATGTATTTAAAAGCTACAGAATAAATGTGTGTTTAAAAACTATTTAAAAATGGCTAATGTTGAAGGAAAGGAAAGGACTATTCCATAATTTAGGACCCATGACACAGAACAATGTTTACTTTGACCCACGGACTACTAAAAACGAGGGAACAAATGGTTATCATTTTCCACTTACATTTTTAATATGTTAATTCTTTTTTTTTAATGTAATAATATTGCATACATTTATATTTGACTGAAATGCTGCTTATTTCATATTCTAGTAATACAGCTGTGCTGCTAGATGATTCGTTTGTGAGGAAGGGGCATTGATAGGACTGTTACCGATTGCACTGGTTGAGCATACTGTTTTTATAATTACTACTGGCCTATACAGTGATTTAAGTTGTGTGTAATGCATAACAGTGACAGTGTAAAATATCAGTTCTTTGGTAGTGGCAAATTTAGAGTTGTAAAATGTTTGGGCTAGGGCTCATTAGACTGTTCTTTTAATAATATCTTGCAACACTGAATAGATTTTTTAATGGTAATGTAAAAGCATGCAGGTGATCAAAATATGTGAATAGGGTTTTGTAATCTAAAAAAAGGTTCATATGAATGACTGATGTCTTACCTGGACATGAATCTTTTCCTCCCTCATTTTAACAATCCAGCACAAATCATATTGCTTTGTGTGATGCCCCCGCCCTCCATAAGCATTATAACAGTCCCTGCTGCTCACAACTGGTATCATCACCTCCTGCAGGATATCAGGAAACGGAACCTGTGACACAGATCAGAGGATGATTTTGGATGCTTTTAATGTCCAGTTACAGTGAATTGTTGAGCTTTACATTTCTGTTGTTTTGCAAGCCAAATCAATCTGCACCTCCAGACTGTAATTGCTCCCCCCAGCCAGTGACCCAGCTGTCTGTACCTGCAGCGAATTTACTACCAAGCAGCCGGGCAGACAGACTGTTTAATGTAATCAGTGAAAAGTCACAGATGAAGAGAGGTGGAGCAGTGCTATGTCATTGTCATGGGTAAGACTGTTATAGTTAGGATGGATGGGCACTCGCTGTCCTGAGAACTTCATTAGGGTTTGATTCCGACTGGCTCTGTACGTCCCAAGTAGATCTGAATGGGACGCGAGGAGCTGTGCTAGTAAAAGTCTGTGTTAATTCAACAATGGGTAGCATCAGTTCATAATAGTGGTCTTGAGTTGTATGATATGAAGGATACCCCTGAAAGCAGTGCGCTGCAGACAAAACCCAGTCTTTATTGATCAGACTCCCACCACAATAACACAGACCCCCATCACAGGTGATATGAAGGCTGACTTGCCACGGCCAAATGCCCCTGCCGTTTGCAGCCTCCCCCTCCAAACAATCTTGTTGTTGAGGGGGGCTTGACAACCACTGATGAGAGGAAAGACAATGTGACAATTATATAAATAAAATATAAAATTATATAATACACACAAGATATGTGGGAATGATAGTTTTATGGTCGTTACATCCATCCGACAACTTACCATTCTAAACTGGCAGAGAGAAAACCGGAAAGACAGAGACCAAACAATTAGATGGATGCATGAGTTGATTGAACTGTGGTGTGTGGCCTGCAACCTCACTTTTTTTTTCACCTTTTACATTAAGTGTTGGCACATCCCATTGGTCGTAAATCAAGATAATAGCTTTACTGGGTTATAGTGTTAAGGATTATAGCCCGGTTGTGAAATGATTTGATTGATCCTGACTCTTGCCAGGAAAATAGAAGCTGAACCGGTCAGTAATGTGAGCTAAATTAGGAGGGTTGGTTTCGCGCAACATGCCCTCGCAACCAATACGCCCCTATGGGGTTAATAAAATTTTTGTCCAAAATCCCTGAAATACGCCCCTCAACAGGACCATATCATATTAATGCTCTGTACTCCTTTTATCTGCGTTATAATTCGGGTTTTCGTACCAGCTCAGTTGGCGTAGAGCAAGCATTGCTTTTACAAACAACATGCAATCATGTTGATCATGGGTTCGCTCCAGAGAAAGCACGCGCTCATAATACTATAGCTGTATGCATGTTAAAGCATGATTCGGGGAGGGTAGGTTTAGGGGTGGGGTTGTGGTGGGCATTCGTATGAAATTAGCACAACTCGTTAAATATGAACAAATTGCCGTGACATCGGGTGTTGGACCATGTAAAAAGTCCACAGACTGCATTTAACTTTAACACGCATTTTGATTGGTAATGACAGTCATTGATTCGTCATTTTGTGATCATTTCATGAGGGCCCACAGACACAACACGGACACGGTTATGGGATCAGAATCCCGCCTGAAGTACTGCAGTCACGGATAAAAAAAAAAAAAAATAACAAGCGTGTGAAAACAAAGTTAAAAAACGCAAGTAAAAAAATATATTGCATAAGATTACAAATATGAAGCAAAGTTTTTCAGAATAGCAAAAAATGGTCACGGATTTTAAAAACTTAATAAACGTAAATAAAACAAAAAACATTTTTTAAAAAAATAATAAGCATGAATCAAAACTTTAAACAACGTTTAAAATCATATTGCACAAAATGGAAATATTAATGCTAAAATTATTAGAAACAGCCAGAAGGTGGCAGCAAGTATTTTTAAGACATTAAATTGTCATTCAGTGAGGAATAAAGTGACTCATTCAATATAGGGCTGCTGGACACGGTTTGCTGTCGGCTTTTTTTTTTTTGTTTTTTTTTTTTTTTTTGACTCTTCATCAAGCAAAAATGAGAAGAATAGGTTACAATATATTAAACTCACTCAAAATGTACTTCTTGTTATATTGATTTTATACAACAGTTCAGTAAAGATTTTCAAAATGGAGCTGAGTGGAAAAACACTCTTCCCTCTGGTGAACTTAACTGTATTTCATTTTATAATCTCAGAGTAACAAAATGTCATAAATCTTACAAGACCATCAACCTTATCAATGACATACTGTACATGAAGGAAAAAGCTGCAAAGCTGTTTGCAAAATAACAATACATGACAAAAAATGGCAAAATATTGCCTACAGACAGTTTAACATTTACGAGCAATATATTACAGCAAAATAATAACTGTGGGCTGGGATGTATCCTCTTAATCGTAGATTCCGGCCTCACCCCCCGCTAATCATGTAATAACCCGTTATTAACAGTATAACCTGATTATAATGATCAGTCAGAAAAGATGTTTCCCAGCTGACAGTACACGTGAACAAACACTGAGCATCGGCAGCTAATGAGGCGCGCTGGAGTGATGTAACCGCCCCTCTTACTGATTGGCTAGAGGAGGAGCTGTCAATCTAGAAAATAGTGGACCAATGATGTCGCTTACAAACCCGCCCTGATTTACATGAAACGCTGACCGCAACATTTGGAAAAAGCAAGCGCAGAACATGGAAACAATTGTGCGAGGGAAAAAAAAAAAAAACAGCATATAACTTACAAAAAAAAATATAAATATGAGCAGAAAATGTCTGAGAGCAGAAAAAAAAACAAGCAGAAAAATATAACCTCCAAGGAAAACATGATTTGTGCGCAAGTCAGACAATTTAGCATTAATATTAAGCACATTTTGTGCAAATATGATATTAAACGTGTTTAAAGTTTTGATTCATGCTTGATTATTTTTAAAATGCAGTTATTAATTTTTTTGTTTACGCTTATATTTTCAATCCGTGACCATTGTTTTGCTATTCCTGAAAACTTTTGCTTTATTTTTAAATCTTGTGCAATGATATTTTTTTACTTGCGTTTTGTAAATTTAGTTTTTCACTATTGTATTTTTTTATCCGTGGACTGCAAATACTTTAGGTGGGATTCTGATCAGATACACTGAACATTATTTGTGCGCCCGCTAGAGGGCACTTAACCTTAAAACGTAGCTAAATACTAGGTCGTGATAAATATAGGTGCTTCATGCACAACGACCTAGAGGGACGTTTTTTGTTGAGGACAGTCTGGTTTCACACTGTGTTGAAGTAGCAGTGGTAACAACAAAAGCAGGTTATAGTGCTTCGACACTGAAAGCATTTCTGTACAGAAAGCAGTTTTGGGTTTACTGACATTAAGTATTTGTTTGATAATGGCCATCATTTTGTATAAAATTGTTATGAGTAGATTGGCCTGTAAGGGCTATGCTTGATTGATCAATCTAAATTTGGTATATATCATTTTCATATCGATTTTATGGAATCAAACTGATATCTAAAAGGTAATTAAAACAACAAAAAGAATCAGGTTTTACTTTTTTTTTTAAAGTGGGTAAGTAGTTTGCGTAAGTGTTTATGCTGCTTCATTAATTGTAACAGATAATGTTGATTTATTGTGTTAACTTTCACCATTTAGTTGTTACTAGGCATGGCAAATGGACTCACCAAAAACTATGTGCAATTACACTTCTAACACTGTCCAAAAATGAGTTTTCTGAAGTTGTAAAAACTTTTTTATTCAGTGTGTTATTTGCTGATCTTTGTAATTAATTTATATCAGTTTCTAAGTGAAAACTGTTGCTATACCAGTTTTTTCCCTATATGCTTGTTATACACATGTTCTGCACATTGTTATATGGTGTTTTTTTCCTCAGCATGCAGGCTCGTATAACCCCACTATAAGAAACCCACCCTTAACCCATCTCCTTTAGAGAACTCTTTTAGAGACCGGTTTCCCTTCTTCATTTCATTGCAAAAACACTTGAACAAGGTGTGTTCAACTAAGTCTCTGCCTTTCTCACACAGAACAACCTCCTCGACCGCAACCAGCCTGGTTACAGAAGCGGACATTCAACCGAGACCGCCTTGCTATCGGTTGTTGAGCCCTAAGACTGGTAAGAATACATTCCAAATCTTCAATACTTATCTTGCTGGATCTGTCCACTGCTTCTGACACGGTTAACCACCAGATCCTCCGGTAAACCCTATTGCCAAAGGGCATCTCAGGAACCTCCAGTGGTTTGAGTCCTTACTCTCAGATAGGTCCTTCAAGGTATCTTGGAGAGGTGAGGTGTCCAACTCGGTGTATCCAAGTCGCAAACATTTAACTACTGGGGTGCTTCAGGGCTCTGTTCTTGGAACTCAATTCTCTTCTCTGTCTACATGGCATCACTAGGTTCTCTCATTCAGAAACATGGCTTTCCACAACTCGTTCAAACTCTTGTGGATGTCCAGGGCTCCTGAACTATTGCAATGCTCTCTTGGCAGGTCTTCCAGCCAGTTCTATAATCAAACCTTTCACTATTAATCCAGAACATGGCAGCAAGATCAATATTTAATGAGCCAAAAATAATGCATGTCACACCTCTGTTTATCAATTTGCACTAGCTACCAAAGCTTGCTCTCATAAAATTCAAGCATAATGTTTGCCTACAAAAAACCACTCACTGGCTCTGCCACCCCGCTTACCTAAATTCATTACTTCAGATTATGTGCCTTCTAGAAAGCTTGCGTTCTTGCAAGGGTAACCTATTGTGCAGGGCAAAGGAAACCCTGAATCAGAGTCTTCAAGGGACAAACACCCAGACCATTACACAAGTGAACATTGCTTGATTGTGGCTATCCCAAAGAGGCACAAAATCCTTGTCACAGACTTTTAAATTAAATGCTCCCTCCTGGTGGAATGGCCTGCCCAAATTTTCTGCCACTTAATATGCTTAAAATATACCCTATTTTTTCGAATTTTAGACACGTCCAGGCAAAAAAACACATAAAAATGGTTGTTTACAATCATGAGAAACACGTAGGTTTATGAGTTTGCACCAACTGCCATTTCAGGTATCAGGTGTTTAGTTACAAAGTTCATTAGCTACAGGAATTCAACTGACTTGTCATAATTAATCCATTTAATCACTATTAAATCAATAAAAATCATTTACCAATACCAAGATTACCTGTTATGTTGGAGAAGTATGGTTCCAGCAAACACGCAAAGCTGTGTTTAACTCATGATTCTGCTCTTCTCTAGTGGACCCGAACTGCTGTTCCTCTACTCTTGGTCTTAATGAGATGTAAAGCATGTGTTGCTGTGTTTATCAAGCATTCTCTGCCCAATCACCATCAGTTTCTGCCTTTTATTGTGTATTTACTGTTGCACCGTCCCGCAGTCACTTTTACAGGTAAACGTTAGGATTATCTATCTTCCGTTCAAGGTCATACTTTATACGTACATGATTACCACATTACACATTTCAATTGTCTCTAACATGGATTTTTATGACGTCGATTTTAATACAAAAAGCAGCATTCCTGAATGAACATGACAGAGCAAACATTATGTTTATAAATACATAAGAAGCTTTCTGTTTTCTTTTTTTTTGCTATCGGCCTAATAAACTTTCCTGAAAATAAACAATATAACATCCAAGTGAGTCTACGAATCTCTAGTTTCTTCTCTGCTTGGATTATTTTTATTCATCATCTTAAAATAATTTGTGCTAGTAAACAACGAAAGAGTTCATATGGTACACTTCTGGGAAAATAATTTTGGAGAAAAGAAGGTCTCTTATGCTCAAATATTATTAGTTTAATATATTGGTTTTCTATTTGAATGTATTTTGTAAATAGTAATTTATTCCTGTGATGAACAAAGCTGAGAATTTCATTTCATGTACTCCAATCTTCAGTGTCACATGATCCTTCAGAAAACATTCCAATAAGCTGATGATTTGGTGTTTTAAGAAACCTTATTATTATTATTATTCTATTATTAGTCTTATTATGAGAGAAATGTTAAAAACAGCTTAATATTGTTTGTGAAAAACTGATATATTAAGATTTCAGGAATCTTTGATGATGAATATAGTTGAAAATAACAGAATTTGTTGCACATAGAAATCTTGTGTAAAATTCTAAATGTCTATCACTTTTGATCAAATGTTATTTTTTTTACTTTAACAGTAATGAATTTTATTTATGCATAAAAAAACATGTTGTTTTTTAAGTTAAATGTTAAAACACAAAAAAACTGATATATTTATTTTATGAATCTTTGATGAATAGAAAATTGATAAATGACAGAATTTATTTCATATAGAAATCTTGTGTAACATTGTAAATGTCTGTCACTTTTGATCAAATGTTATTTATTTTTATTTTTGTTTTAACAGTAATTCATATTATTTTACCAGTAATTCAGATATTTATGCATAAAGAAACACACATATTATGTTGGTGATTTCAAAGTTTAAATGTTAAAAAGTTCGAGAAGGGAAGAGGAAGGGGAAGAAGAGACAGGGAACGAGAGAGAGGAGAGGAAAGAAGAGAGAGAGAGAGACGAGTGTATGGACTACAAAAAAGTATGTAAAGAAACTGATTTAAATCTGTCTTTAATGTTAGTTTTTTAACACGTGTTGCTGACTTATCTTAATCAATGTTGTGTAATAATAAGTGATTTGTATTCCTATTTCTAACCGGTTTTATTATATTCATAGAATTTCAAGTGTCAAGCATCATTTGCATTGATGATGACTTGCTTTAGCTAGTCATCTAATTTTACCGGTTTTATTATATGAACAAACTATGAATATTTCTCTGTCGAGGTAAAACACTTCCTTAAGGCCCGGGTGATGATCTCATGTACTGTACAATTCATTAACTGCACATTCACATGTGATTATAAGTTTTATTCTTTCTTAGTACGATAATTTTGATTATTGCTTAGAAACTGACTACAGTTGCACATTTACCAAATTTATAAATCATGCTCTTCATAAAGAATTTAATAAAACATTAAAAGGCAATGGATATGGTTCTTACAATGTGTGTGATCATCTCTGAAATTATTAAGTAGCAATGGACGCGGTTAGTACACACTACAAAAATTGTCAGCTGACATCCATGGAAACTAATCATACTTATTTCATGTCAGAGATACCTTTCTCTAGTGTATGGTCGTATAAATTCAATTAATATTTGTTTATTCTGCAAATACATCAATACATCATAATAATGGAAACTGCTTTTGTTGTTTGTAATCCTTTTGTTTATTTAGCATTCCATTTTGCAAACAGTACTTTCAAACATCAGATCAACACCATGCACATAAGACAAACATATTTCAGTTGCTATGTTATAACAAATCATAAAAATATGAAAATATACACAGGGACTTTTTTACTACCAAGTCAGTTCTCTTTCAGGATAAACTATGGCTCATTCACAGGGCAGTACAGTTTCAATTAATTTATTTGTTTTGTTTGTGTTTCTGTTTCTGTTTGGTAAGTAAAATTTGTTCATTGATACCTTGGCCTCAGTGTAGTACATTTTTATGTACTTTTTTTGGAAAAAATAATTAGGCTATTAGTATCTGGCAATCAATTTAGGCTGCAAAGTTTATTTGAAAAATTAACTTTCAGTTGACACCCCATTAAAGAGTTCAAAAGTAAATTAGTGGTAAAACATATGTATTGTTGTAAAAAGAACATGCAATAGCCAATCACAGAACGAAAGATTGGACCCTGACAAACAAATACCTTTTACGGCTTCAAAGTGCATATTTTTCTGCGCCGTCAGTATCTTTTTGTCCTCTTTGTTATCCGTGTTTGCGGTTTAGATGTGTTCACCTTTGTGTCCTGATTGATTCAGTATTTCAATTTTAACTGCACTGGTGAACACTGCATCGTGATGAGGAGAGCGGAATTTAAAATGAACAACTGTTACTGAACTGACATAATCAACATTAAATTGACTTGAAGTGGAATATTAAACATTATTGCCTCCTGTAGAGCTGCTTGTGATACATCTGAAAACTGAATTAGTTTAAACATTTCTGAACTCTGAAAAAGACAGTTATTGAACTGAACGCTGAAACAGAAACAATATAAACGATAAATGAGGAGCTGATAATGATTAATATAGCTGCTGCTCTACAGAATACGATTAATTAAACTATTCATTTTACAGCATTACACTGTCATTGTTCCGGTTTATTGATGTGAAATTTCTTTCTACATATATAGGTATATATAATATAATATATATATATATATATATGCTATATATATAATATATATATCTATATATTCTATTCGGGCTGTCAAATGATAATCACGATAATCACATCAAAATAAAAGTTTTTGTTAAATAATATATTTGTGTATAATGTGTCTATTATGTATATATAAATACACACCCATGCCTGTATATATTTAAAGAAGAGTATGTTTTATGTTTATATAGTAAAATATATTTATATATAATTATAAATAGCAGAAATATAAATATATAAATGTATATACATGTAAATATTTTTAAATTATAATGTATGTAGTGTGTGTCTATAATACATAATAACTATACCCTGTACACATACATATATATGTAAAAACAATCTTTTATTTTGGATGTGATAATCCGTGATTAATCATTGGGACAGCAGAATTATATATATATATATTAGTATAATATATTAATATATACTATCTATATATATATATAAGTATTAATATATATATTATATATCTATATATATATCTATATATCTAATG
>NC_056599.1:38778558-38831450 GCF_018340385.1 Cyprinus carpio
CATTACGTATTACTTTTGTGTTTCTGTTTCGTTTGGTAAGTAAATTTGTTCATTGATACCTTGGCCTCAGTGTAGTACATTTTTATGTACTTTTTTTGGAAAAAATAATTAGGCTATTAGTATCTGGCAATCAATTTAGGCTGCAAAATGTTTAAAAATTAACTTCATGTTGACACCCCCGCTTATTCAAAAGTAAATTAGTGTAACATATTTGTGTAAAAACATTAGCTTCACAGAGAGATTGACCCTGACAAAATACCTTACACTTCAAAGTGCATATTTTCTATGCATAGCTTCATTATTTTTCCTTTTTGTTATCCGTTTCGGTTAGATATTTCACCTTTGTGTCCTTTTTGATCAGTATTTCAATTCTAACTGCACTAACACCATTGGATGAGAGCAGAATTTAAACTGAACACTGTTACTGAACTGAAATTAATCAACATTAAATTGACTTGAGCTGAATATTAACATTATTGCCTCCTGTAGAGCTGCTTTACATCTGAACTGAATTAGTTTAAACATTTCTGAACGTTGAAAATGACAGTTATTGAACTGAACTGAAACAAAATTAAACTATAAATGAGCTGAATAATGATAATATAGTGCTGCTCTACAGCTGATTAATTAACTGATTAATTTTACAGCATTTACACTGTCATTGTCCTGATAAATAAATCGAAATTTCTTTATATATATATATATATATATATATATATATATCTATATATATATATATATATATATAATGCCCTTATCAAGATGGCAGATTCCCAGCGCCACTTTTCACCGGAAACACACGGCAAATAATTTTGACCTTCCTCTCGGTTGGCTCCGCAACCACGAAGAAATTTGCGTTTCCTGGAAAAAAAAGGGTTAGATAGAAAGACAACAGACACATAATAAAAATTAGTTCTTTCACAATTCTACGAGAACAACAAAAGGGCGGATGTAACAGTGCAATCTGATAGGCGCGGGAAGCGGGCAAGCAAGGTACAACAGACGCGGCCCGATTCAAAGAGCAAACATTTGGCTAGTGGCCTACAACGAACCGTTAGCGAAAGGAGTGGATAAAGGACTTCATAGACACTAAAAGTGGTGTTACGATATTCACTATTGTGTATTATACCCTAGCACGATACAAGGCGGACGGTGGAGAGAAATAGGATGTGTGTTGATCTGAAACGCGCAGCGGACAAAAAAAACAGCAAAAGGGGCCACGGTTTTAGCGGAGGAAGCCGGATAAACTTTATTCACCGGAAATATAAGAGCAGGATCGGCGCAGCCCCGGAAGACAGGTCTGTTTTAGGTTGAACACTTGAGTTTATAACACAATGGTGATTGTGAGACATTTACAGCTGCATAGAGTTACAGGCTCTCGGTGTTGACAGGACGCTCATCTCGGAGCCTGGTCCTGTGAACCATCGCTACATTACAACACGGGTTTGTGCCAAAATCATAAACACCCCAGGGGTGGGGTTCCCTACCTTTAAGTTAGTGGAATATGTCTCAAAACCTACGTGAGCATCGGGACACAATATTTAGTCTTCATACACCAGCAATGCAGTTTGAGAGACAGATGGTGTGTTTCTCTATTGTTTTAGTTTCCCCTTTCCAGCAGAACACCGGAAACCGATTCTGCCCCCATCCCTTGATTAGCAGGTATACAATATTATGCCCAATCTTCACACTTTTTTTAAGCACTTGACCATTCATTCAACCCAACAAAAGTGCTGCACTGACTTGCACACAAGTCCACGTTTTCGTGATGTGAAAAGGTGTGCTTCAGACACATTATGGACTTAAGTGCACTCAGTGGGTGGAAGGAAGAGCGCTACTGGGTATCCCATTTAAGTACACATCAGGCTAAGTGTAATCAATACTTGATATTTATTGTGTAATGTTAGAAGACTGTCAATAGGACCTCATCAATACTTTGTGAAGATGCCACTTCTCAAGTCTTGGTTGCTGCAGGTTTTGGATGACACACCCTGGGTCTTGGTGCCTATAATAAGTGTGAACTGAAGCTGTAGATCAGGTGGGGTTAAAACGATTTTTCATCCAAAAATTAAAACGCTCTCATAAATTACTCACCCTAATCCAAACCTATATGAAGATTTAATGAAGTTTTTTTTTTTAATAAAGCTGATATTTTTTACTCCTTCAATTGAAAACCAGTGTGGCTAAAACGTTGATCCTTCTAAAAGTTCATAAAAGACATGGTAAACATAAATAAAAATAATACAAATAAATAAAATAAAAATCAATCATTATCTGAGTAGACATCATTGCTTTATACGATGAACAGATTTAGTTTAGCATTTTATTCACATTTAAACAATTCATCAGTGTTTTTAGTGAATTTTTTGAATCAAAGTTTGGGTTACATTAACTAAAGTTAAGGGTTCGGAGCCTTTAGATTTTTATAAACATATCTTCATTTGAAGTTTCAAAGATGAAACGAATGGGTTTGGAATGCCATGAGGTGTGAAGTCAATGGTGACCCGCATTTCATTTTTGAAGTGTACCATCCCTTAAATATATATAGATATCCAAAAATGTGCAAATTGAGAACTACTCGTCTAAAGAGTCGAATTGTGGGTTTGTCCCTTAGATGTTACGTGGACCTCCTTTCTTTAAACAGGAAATGTGAAATATGCTTCTCATCCATAGACCCCCACCACCCTGTAATCATGCTGTTTGAAGCAAAGGAAGTACTGGTGATCACACAGAGCCCAACTGACATGTGCTTCTCCTTGATGTATTTTTCTAGTCTGCATTACAGCAACCAGAAATTTCAAAAGTTTCCACAATGCAGATTAAAGCTTTGAAAACTTAGATGAACTTGTTTAGCTTTTACTTTCTTGGCTTGTCTCCTGCGGTGTGATTGAGTCACCGTCCTGACTTATTGTCGCAGGGGTGTCTGGTTGAAAGTATCATATTTCAGTCTGAGGTGTCTGTCGTGGAGTTGTTTTCTGAGCTGATTGTCCCAACACGTGTTTGTCGGGAACTGCCATGTAGGGTTGGCCGATGTCTACAAATTTGGCATCGGACAATGTTTACAGGGAAACATCGCGATGGACGATGACATCAGCGGGGGCGAGCGGGGGTGTTGGGATTGGAGTTAGGGGGTGTCCTTGAAGCGGTGAATCCTTTATAAGGGGGAAAAAACCAAACTAATGATTCCTAACACCGTGTCTACACCGGAGCCAGTGTGGCGCGACAAAATACTATAGAAGCAATGATCTATAATCGAGATTAATTATATAGCCACCTTTTTCTTCCGAAAGCGGAAGTAGGCCTATGGGTGAGAACTTCCGGTTCATTAGCCGATATAGGATGAATAACGAGGAGAATAACAATGTGCAGGTAAACGGTTTTAAAAACTGTTTGCACTAGAAACCAGTGTGTTCATAATTAAGATTGATACATTAAACATATGATAAGAAACAACCAACTTTCTATATCAAGCAGCCAAATGAAACTGTTTGTACAGCTAACCAATTAGCAGGGACGACAGATGTATGGACCGGAAAGCCCACACCCATAGCAATTTACAAATGGAACACGCCCATTTTTACAACAATGAACAAGGTTGGGATAGATCAGTCAATAGAACTGCATTATATCAGTGGAGGGGCACGGTCACAATTGGGCGCCCCTTCTGCTCTTTCCCCCAAGAGCCGTTCAGGGATAATGGATTTGCATTGCAGCACTAAAAAATCACTTACAGTAGCTCTGCCTACTAAAGTTATTTAAAACATGCCTATCCGTATACACGCTATGCATCAGCTGTTTCCTTCATCTTTGCTGAGCTTTCCAATGTTGTTACGGGAAAAGGATGGAAGCTGATTGGTTGGTTCTTGTCACATGGACATGCGGCGGCACCTTGCGGCATTCTGAAAAGCTTTAAATGTTTTCATCTCGACGCGAAAAAAATGAGCGCATCGCACTGCGACAGCGTCGGTATTCCACGTTGATTCCATTTATGAGCACGCCTGCCGCGCGTCCTTCATGTTGAAAGGAAACGAACTTGACACGCGCAAAAGAAGCTATATGTGAACGGCACCTGGGACTGCTGTCTACATGGAATGCGGCGCGTCGTGACACCACAAATCCCTGAACAATAAACTGCCTGCCGCACTCTATTGACACAATTGTGAATGATTTTCAACTAGGTGTTTTGTCGTGTTCCAGTGTAGACAGTCTTAAGTATGATGCAGCGTCACGCAACAAACTGTACACGTTTGGATGTAGACACGGTTGTAAGGCGGAGATGACTTGAGAGGACAGTGGTGAATTGATTTGCAGATTCTCAGTACCACTGACCAAACATTAATCTTTGTAAAATGTGTGGTAAGTACTGCCGCTCCATAGAATAAAACAGACGTATGTGTGCGATTGCGAATCTCGAAGTGATAGTGAAACTAAAAAGTGGTCATGGATTCAAAAGTGGGGGGGGGGGGTCATGATGCCGGCGTAACATCGTGATGTCTATCAGCCATCGGGCCAACCCTAGTGCCAACGTCTATCATAGGTCCTATGTGCTCCATGTCAGACACCTGTCAGTTGGCATGAAATGAAAATTATTTCTGAAAGCCTGTAATTGATCTTATTGTGAACAATCGCACGTGTTTCATTTATTAAAATAGGTTTGGCCTTGTAGTGTTCAAAATGTCATAACACAACTTTCTAGTGAAACAGGATTCTCGCACATCATTTAGTCCATTTAAACCCGACCCTGCAAGCAGCTCAAAATCCAATTAACATCCAGTGAATAGAACCCACCCAACATTTTAGGTTTTCGATAATCTGTTATACTCAAATACAGAAGAAAAGGTCTGTTTAATTCAGTAATGCCACAACTTTTAAAGCCAATGGACCCTAATTGAAATGGACCCTATTTGCTTTCTTAATGAATGTTATTTCTTTTACAAACAGTGTTGTCTTAGTAATGCTTTGTAATAAGAAAACAACTCTCCTTTTCTTAACTGATATATCACAGATCCCCATTTTTCAACCCCCCTTCCCTTCAGCCATCTGGCTCCATTGTCAATTCCCAATAGATCACGTCAAGTCCCACCCTGCTTTTTCCCATTTAATATTGTGTTTCATTCAGAAGCTTGTCAGATTACAGAGTTTAAAAATAGGTTTCGAACAGTCCACGTTGACTTTATAGGCCTCAAAACCATCTCTTAAATTGGAATATCTACGTGGTTTCTATACATTTACATGTCTTTGAAATGTATCAAGTGCAAATCTCATGTAACTAGAACTCAGACTGACAGTCTGTTGTGTTTGTTAAATCATAGTTTAGTATGCAAGATTGCGGTTTTTCAGATTTTAATTTTTGTGAATGTGATACAAACAGTGTGATTTGTGATTTTCACAGTCTGCAACAGACTCAGTGAAGTCAGGAAAGGTGATTTACAGTGTGGAAAATTGTTTGGATTGTATTTGTGTTCTTTATAAAACCTTGAGCCCTCAAGAGCCAGTAAAGAGTCAGACATCAAGATAAGAGCAAAAGAATCTCAAAAATTACAAGTCTCCACCTGTCTGATAAGCAAACTAATGTGAGAATGTCTTTATTTAGTCTTCATATTTGAGTGTTTTTTCATTTGAGTATAGTTGGGCTGCTACCAGCCAGTAAAACATTTAGATCAGATTTCACAGTATCGATCATCACCAGAGCATGGAGATCATGTGAGTAGTTTCATCAGGTCAGATTTCTGCCATATATTTTCTGTAAATCATGCCGATATTTTCCATTGGCGAATTTGCGTGTTTACTGCATTGTTTAGCTATAAACTTCTTATAGCTGTTTTTAGAGTAACATTTAATGAGATTAAAAAAAAGGGAAATAACAGTAACAAGAATAGCTAATTGCATCACTATAATTTTGCCCAAAATATTTTTTCACTTTCTCACAAACATTGTACTAAACCACTCTGAATGAAGCCTGAATACATATTTATGTTTCCCACTGTGCATAATGTGTGTGTTTGAAATGCATATGCAAATGAGATGGAGGCCATCAGGATTTTCTTTACATTGAGAAGCATGTGTACTGTATGGATTGTGTTGAATGTAAATTAACCAGATGTGTGATGCGTCGAATAATGGTCTGTTTTTTCTTCACAAACATGAGGTATGATGAAAAAGAAAGGAATGACACATCTGATTTTGAATCATCCAACCAGGGCAGATTACTGCATCTTCATTATTTATGCGCAGCACCGGGTCTCACCAACTTTTAAGTGTGGTCACAGAATCTTCGGAGTGTTTTATGGTGTTATTGGAGATGCCAGATTGTGGATAGATACCAAAGCAAGAGGAAAAGATGAGAGGAAGGTCAACGTTTCAAGTTTAAAGTGGCATTTTGATTATTTTCACTCTTGGTTTCATTTCCGAAAAACATTTTCCCCTCAACCAAAACCGGGTTTTAAAATTATGCCATTTGCCTGCATTTTGGTTTAATTTATTATTAATTTGTTTTTGTTTTTTTTGGTCTATTTAAGCCCAGTTCAGACTACACACTTTTTTTGCCGGGCATGTGGTTTTGACTCCTAAAATTGTGTTGTGTCGTGAACAAGGAACATTTCAGACTGCACTTTTTTTTTTTCTCCATTGTAAAATTCCACCTAGCAGGACAGATACCGTTGTCTCGCTTTCAATTCGTTATGTTTGAAAGCATGTACGAAGGTAGGGTGGGCAGTAATTCAATAAAGATAATTATCGCGATATAATTTTCCTAGATAAAACAATATGAAGAGTTTGATAAATGTTCGATATAATGTTTATGCGCCAAAAGTGAAACAAAATAGCGCGACTCATTTGAATCATGCCACACGGACTGTTTATCCGCTCGGATCAAAGTTCAAACTGCCGCGCGGCGTGAGCTAACTAAAGCAGATGTGTTTAACCAGTCATGCGAGCTCTAAACATCGCTGTGGAGATCCAAGTGTGAAGTGCGCTTGCAATTCAGCGATGAACACAAAAGACTCAGTGATTTAAAACTAGTTAAAGCCAAATAGGTTGGAACACTGTGTGCAACGAGACAGTCAGAAAGCTTTTCAATCCACACGTCGCCATTCATTTACCATGTATTTACTGTAGTAACACTCACTGCATCCTGGTATTGTGGCAGAAATTTTGGATATTCACACTGAATTTTATTACAGCAGTAATGGTATATAATTTAAGTATGTATTTGTGATTAAGCTATAGCATGTGTGCATTTATACTGAATGTTTTTAGACTACTGTTTTTCATACAAATAGGCTACCTAAAAACCATATAGTTATATTTTTACCATGGTATTGAGGTGCTATATGTGTGCTTTTAACTGTATTTATCAAGATTTAAATGTATGTTACTATGGGAGACCAATGCTTAATTAAATAAATAAAACTTGGTCAGAATAAATGTAACCATACAAAACTGAGGTTGCTGCAATTTTTACAGATATTGCTGATTTTGATAATGAACAAAGATTTACCTCTGCATCCTAACTCAAGCTACTTTACAAATGTGCATTACTAAGAGACAAAAAAAAGTGATATTAATATTAATATTATCAGGCAACCCATAACCTGTTTTCTTGATTTGAAACAATATCATCATTAGAGCATGCCGAAACTAAGAAAATACATTTTTTCTATTTAGATATTTTTTTTGTTAAGGAAAATTAATTGTCTGGTTTCTACAACTTTCACTTTGGAGCAAAAATTGTTCTTTAAACTCAAAAAGAAATTAAGATTTGACATTTATCGTGATAATAATCGTTAGATTGACTGATATGAAAAGAAATTATCGTTATATCGCCCAGCCCTAACGAAGGCCTATCGGCCGTGTGTCACAGATGTGACGGAACTCGTTGAGGGAAGATGCTAGCTTTTCTGTGTTAAAGTCTTGAAGCACCGATGACGTGAAATTGGTTGTCGTCCACTATGGACAACTTCACGAGATGGAATTGATTGAATCTTTCGTCCAGACGATCATTGTCATTTACGAATCCCCACGACACTCTGTGTTCAGCAGATTGTGCCAAAAATCGGGCTAAAAACCGTGTAGTTTGCCTGAACTGGGCTTTACACTGCCATTCAAAAGTTTTTAATTTTTTTTTTTTAAAGTTTATGCTCACCCATGCTGCATTTAGTTGATTCAAAAATGCAGTATTAATATTATTGTTGTTAAAATGTATTTTTGCAATAAAAAAAAAATACTTGAGTGGTCGATTAATCGGTTGCTTGACTGAGTAATCTGATAAAAATATTTAAAAAATTGCACATCCTGCCAAGTGTTGTTCCCCAAGCAAATGTGTAAATTGACAGCTTGGAATTACCCTTTTGGCACAGAGAGTTACGGAACGTCCTAAGCGTTGAAGGAAGATGCTACGTTGTGCTCTGTGTTAGGAATTCTTGAGGGCTTACGCACACGCTGACGTGACATTGGGTTGTACTTTCCGACTACATGACCACCTTCAGAGAGAATTGAATTGAATCTGTCAGGCTCGTCCAGAAATATACAACATAAAACAAGAACTACCAATCTCAAAATGGGGAGCAGAATGTCATTAACGAATGTGTACCCCTCCTTACAAAGGTAGAACGAAAAGCTTTCTGTGTCCATGCGTGCAGTATTGAGTTGGCCCAGTGGGACATATCTAAAGCTCTGTTGCTCAAATTACCCGTTGAAGTTTATCTGATACTAATCGTTATTGACTGAATATTGAAAGAAATTATCGTTATATCGCCCAGCCCTATACGAAGGCCTATCGGCCTGTGGCACAGATTTGAGGCAAACTCGTTTGAGGAAGATTCTAGCTTTTCTGTGTTAAAGTGGCTTGAAGCACCCGCTGACGTTACAATTGTTTGTCGTCCACTATGACACACTTCACGAGATGAATTGATTGAATCTTTCGTCCAGAACGATCATTGTCATTTACGATCCCCACGACAATCTGTTGTCAAGCAGATTGTGCCAAAATCGGGCCTAAAACCGTTGTAGTTTGCGGACTGGGCTTTACACTGCCATTCAATAAGTTTTAAAAAAATTTTTTTTTTAAAAGTTTTATGCTCCCAATGCTGCATTTAGTTGATCAAAAATGCAGTATTAATATTACTGTTGTAAAATGTATTTTTGCACATTACAAAAAAAATACTTGAGTGGGTCGATTAAATCGGTTGCTTATTGGAGTAATCTGATAAAAAATATTAAAAAATTGCCCATCCTGCCAAGTGTTGTTCCCCAAGCAAATGTGTAAATCTGACAGCTTGGGAATTAACCCTTTTGGCAAGTGAACGAGCTGTAAATATGTCTTAGCCTGGTTTGTTTATCTATGGACGTGCGGTCACTTCACAGTTTTACCTTGCAAACCATGTAAAACTTGCACCTGTAACTAGAATGTGATTTTTGTTTTTGCCTAATATTTTTCAGTCTGTTGCTTACTTGGTACAGGAATTGATGCCACATGGTGGTTTTGGAGAAAAAAAAAAACTTAATAGCATCTTAGACAAACCAGTTGGTGAATTTTTGTACCGAGATAAGCCATTAGGTGACTCGCGTGTTGGAACAGATATTGTCTTCGAAGACAGTATGTCCTTGATTCAAATCACTCACGTTACTAAGGCTATATCAAGGTCATTATCTTACTATTTAAACTATGTATTATCTTCCTAATGAAAGTAATGCCTGGTGACTTTAAGCCATTTTTACTGGCTCTAAGATGTGGTTTTATTCATTTTTGACGTAGGGCTGTCATGATTGCTCTATTTATCTGGAGTACTCAGTTTAAAAAAATCCTTGATTACAATTAGAAGTAATCTGTAAAGTAATTTCTTGATTAATATTTACGATAATCGGCAGATTTCCGGAATAATCAATAAATGACAGTCCTAATAGGAAGTCCTGAGTTATCTCTCAGTAAAGTTAAGGCCTGTTGAGCAGTTGAGTTGTTTTTGTGATGTTGCAGATAAACATGCTTATTTTACATACATAGTTAAACATTCTCTCTGTCTATTTTTCTCCATCCTAGGAGCGAGTCATGCCTGCCAGTGTGCGTACTGGGACCCCGAAGGACTCGGAGGTGTCTGAGCTCTTCTACAGGATGATCCTGGAGAAGCTCTTCACTGATCTCCGCGAGATCGGTCATGGCAGCTTTGGAGCTGTGTACTTTGTAAGAAAGCCATGCCAATATTTGTGTGTGCCGTGGACATTTGTGTACAAGCTCTGTATGACCGTATATTTCTTTCAGGCTCATGATGTGCGTTCCAACGAAGTGGTGGCCATCAAGAAGATGTCGTTCAGTGGCAAGCAGTCTAATGAGGTCAGGATCAATATTATTTGAATCTCTGTAGTACTGAATCAGACTATTTAAAACTCACAAATCATGGTTTTACCAATGCTTGGTGTGTTGGTCCCCAGAAATGGCAGGACATCATAAAGGAGGTGAAGTTCTTGCAGAAGCTCAGACACCCCAATACCATCGAATACAAAGGGTGCTACCTCAGAGAGCACACAGCATGGGTAAGCACGCACACATATGTATGTGAGCGACGTGTTTGTCTGCCGTGTGCTAATGTTGTCTGTCTCTCCTGTTAGCTGGTGATGGAATACTGTCTAGGATCAGCCTCTGATCTTTTAGAGGGTGAGTAGTTCATGTTTCCCCTTCCTCACGTCCTCCTTTCTTTTCAAGTAAAGCTGTTTTGCTCTCCCTCAGCCACACCTATCTGACATTAGAGGTGTCCATTTATATTTGCTGTGCTGTAGTTGTACCATCATCAGTTGTTATATGCAGGTGTAAATACTGTAATTATCAGATTTCTGGATTGTGTTGTTTTCCCCACTGTGAAATATTTAGTCTTTTTATCCTACAGTGCATAAAAAAGCCTCTGCAGGAGGTGGAAATAGCTGCTATTACCCACGGTGCACTTCAGGGCCTCGCCTACCTTCACTCCCATAACATGATACACAGGTGAGACTCTTCCTACTTCCTGTTTTTTATCTTTATATCAGCTCACTTTTTGAAGTTTTGTGCTGAAAGATGCATATGTCTTTATTTCTGTATTTTTCCAGAGATGTGAAGGCAGGGAAATATTCTGCTAACTGAGCCAGGTCAGGTGAAGCTTGGAGATTTTGGCTCTGCCTCAATGGTTTCTCCTGCCAACTCTTTTGTGGGTACACCTTACTGGTAAGTTGTAAATGCACTTGATTTTTTGGTTGAAGGGACTATATTCTATGATTTGATTTTACTTGAAGTCATCTTATAATTATATACTTCTCCTAAATGAGCGTACACAAGTAATTATAGCGTTTTTTATACATTGATATAACAATACACTGCAGTTTAAAAGTTTGGGGTTAGTAATATCAGTAAGAAATTAATACTTTCATTCAGCAGGGAAACAAGTCTTTGGAAGTTAACACACTTGCATTGTCCCAAAATAATTATATTTAAAAAAACAACAATGCTATTCATGTAAACATTGAAGGACATTGTTTAAAAGTTCCATGTGACATCAGTGATTCAACAGTAATGTTCTGAAGCTATGAGAATACTTTTTGTGCACAAAGAAAACAAAAATAACGATTTTATTCAACGATTTCTTCTTTTCCGGGTGAGTCTCTGCCGCCATTCAGGAGAGCATCATGACGCATGCTTGTGGTGCTGCTGATGTTGTGGTACTGATCCAGAAAAGAAGAAATTATTAAATAAAGGTCTTACGGTTTTGGAACGGCATTAGGGAGAGTAATTAATGACAATTAATGAATTTTTATTTTTGGGTGAACTATGCCTTTAACACTTCATACTTGTAAGTCATGACAGGGATTGCAAAACATAAGTTTTAACACATTTCATGGCCAAATAGAAGGCCCATTAAGCCGTCACGTTACTGGCCATAAAATCTTTGTTTTAAATTGCCAAATTTGGCATAGTCTTTTCTGGGTGAACTGGGAAGAACCTGCATTGTGAATAATAAGGTGTCTGAGCAGTAGATTGTGCTTTTATGTGTTTCAAAAGAGCGACTAAGACAGTCCTGTTTATCATGATCCGTCCCCTCTCGTGTTTAGGATGGCCCCAGAAGTGATTCTAGCCATGGACGAGGGGCAGTATGACGGGAAGGCGGACGTCTGGTCTCTTTGGCATCACCTGCATCGAACTAGGTTTGTGATGGTTTGAAACTGATCCATGACTTACGACTCCCACTGACCTCTGAAAGTTCAGGTCATGTCGAGTATTAAGGGCGCTTGTTTTTAGGCCTGCGTGCTTCGCTGCTTGTGAGTCTGTGTTGTGTCCTATGTCTTTTGCTAGGGAAAGGGATTTGGGTTTTAGTGTCTAAGCTGCTTTGGGTTGTATTAAGCTAACTTCTAACTTCTCTTTCCGTCACCCTCAACCTCCCAGCGTTTTCATTTATTCACTCATACCACTCTATAGTCTCTATGTCACTGCAGCACTAAATCTGATCTCCCATCCTTTTCTTCTGACTTAATTCCTATTGTGTGTGTGTGTTTGCACTGGTTTTATATTTCTATTTGTCTTTCTGTCTAGCTGAAAGGAAGCCACCCTTGTTCAATATGAATGCTATGAGTGCCTTATACCACATTGCGCAAAACGAAAGCCCTGTCATGGCGTCAAACCACTGGTGAGAACTTTGATCTCAATTTTCTTCCTGTTCTTTCATTCTCTTAACCGTTTGGTTTAGTCTTTTTCCTCTGCATTTGCAATCAATTTATTTGTTTGTCTTTTTTGCAATTTGTGGGTAAATTTCTATTTTACCAGCAGTTAAGTACATAACTCAAAGAATAATTCCAGAATTTAGTGCTACACAACCAACAGCTGCATATATATGTATAACAGCTGTATATGTGTGTGTGTGTGTGTATATATATATATATATATATATATAATATATATATATATATATATATATATATATATTAGTAATTTATTGTAATAAAATAATAAATCATCCATCATCAACATGTTCATGGATTATGTGCCTGTAATGAAAGGGAATGTTCTCTGATTCTGAGAAAAAAAAGAGGAGATTGTGTTTTGTGAAGATAAAACTCCAGTTTGGGTTTGATGCAGTAGAAGTTAGAGTTGAGCTGTTCGTCTTTATTTCAGCTGCTTTCTATCTCTGCTGAGAGCCTGTTATGCAAAGCTTTTGACTGCCGTGAGGAGAAACTGAAAGAGGTCAT
The DNA here is from genome assembly GCF_018340385.1 of Cyprinus carpio. Classification (NCBI taxonomy): domain Eukaryota; kingdom Metazoa; phylum Chordata; class Actinopteri; order Cypriniformes; family Cyprinidae; genus Cyprinus; species Cyprinus carpio. Next base: position 38,791,762 of record NC_056599.1, read on the forward strand.
ATACTGTCACACATGAGGTTTTGAGGATTGTCAGTTTCGATGGCGTCCTCTCTCATTCATAATATGGTCTAAAACCAGCCGTCAGATGGGAAAAATTTCTATTCACACTAGGGCTGCACGATTAATCGTATTTTAATCTCGATAATGATATCCACCTTTCTTGATTAATTAAAAATAATCGTCATGATATTGGCCGGCTCGTTATTTATCTTGTAAATAATTATCTTGCATTGCTAACAAGTCTTCACTAGCGTTCATGCTTGTGGTTGCCAGATGTGAAGAGCTTTAAGCCCCAAAACAGCTTTTCTCCTTTAAGGATACACTTTCTGTCCAGTGTTTTATTTAATTTGTGCAATCTGGCAACCCCGTGCGCGCTCACTGATGGCGGAACAAGCGCTGATGATGATATGAAAACATACGAGTTTAGCGATCTCTCCACAGCGATATTCTGCTTACATGAAAGTGGCGTATAGACAGTGTGTGTTTTTTCACAAGCCATTTGTACTGTTTGTGTAATGGATCTATTGTAATGTTTCAATAATGGATCTATTGTGTTTGAGGAATAAATGCGCTTTTACTACCTGTGACAATACAATGGGGAATTTATATTAAGAGTTTCTAAAGTTTTACCAGTTTTCGTGTTAAATGGCATGGCAGTGTTAGTTTTTAGTGTGTGTTAACGATCTTTGAGCAAATTTACTGTGCGATCTGAGTGGCTTTTTCCCACTCAGATCACACAAATTGTCACTTAGAAAATGTAATGTGAAAACCAATGACAAAGCACTAACCAAAACCATGAGTCTGTATAATCGTAGTTGGTTAAATGAAGTCAGTGTATAGTCAGTGGAGGTTGGTTAAAGGACACATGAAATGTTATTGCATTTCCCTGCTGAATAAAACAAAACAAAAAAAAAATGCTAAAACCAGTCTAAACTGGTTGACTGATTTTAGTTGGTCATCCAGCCCGGTCTTTGCTGGTCAACGCAGGTCAGAAGGCTGGTTTTAGAGGGGTTTTGACCACTTCCTTAGCTGGTCAGGCTGGGAGACCAACTGGAACAACCAACTAAAACCAGCTTGACCAAGCTGGGAGACCAGCTTAAACCAGCTAAGTTTAGGCTAGTTTTAGCTGGGGGGGTGGGGGTTCAGCAGGATAGAATAATTGTTATTAATAACCGTGATTATAATTGTAATCAAAATATTCGTGATTATCAGTTTAACCATTATCGTTTTCAGCCCTAATTCACACTTTAAATCACTGCAGTAAAACAATATAAGTTTACGATCTCTAGCCTGAAAAATAAAGCAGCATAATCAAGTGCTTAATCAACTTCTCAATTAACTGGAAGTTGCTGGCTGGAAGCCTTCCACAACAAATTTCAAAATGGCTGGGCAGCCTGTGTCCATTTGTCTATTGAAAATAAGGTTAATATTACATTTTTAAATAAAAGTTTTCATTTTTATTGCAGAGTCATGTTTTCTGTATGTTTGGTCTTTTAATGTATTCTGTGTGTGTTTAACTTCCTCTCTTTAATGCAGGTCGGACTACTTCCGTAACTTTGTGGACTCTTGTCTTCAAAAGATCCCTCAGGACAGGCCTACCTCAGACGTGCTGCTCAATGTGAGACTTGAACACATGAACACACACACACACACTTTCTGACTCTGTATTCATTACTTCATTCACATATTTTCTCTCCTCCTTGGAACTTTTGTTCTTGCTCGGACTCGTTCTGTCATCATTACCTAATCGCCTTGTTATTAGTTTGAAATAATCACACTTATGCACTTTATATTCCAGTACAATATAGAAACAAAATTGGATGAAATCATAGACTGTTAAAAAACTTGGACATAGTATCCGTGACGTCACCCGTAGACTCCTGAAGAGCGTTTTTGAAGCTCAAAGTCATCTTGGCAGCGCATCACCCACGACTCTCCCAGACAATCGAAAATTAATTTATTACGCCCTTAATTATGCAGAACTTTAAGGCTTAATATAATTTAAATGGATGAGTTCTAAAAAAATTCACCCCCCCCTCACAGTTGTCATGAAGGGCAAAATTAGCTATATAGACCAAAATCATTTTTGAACCAGGCTGTAAATATGTTTTTTTTTTCTGCTGTAAATTTGGGCATTTTAACATGGGGAGTCTATGGGACTGAGTCACTTTTGCAGCCAGTCGATGAATTGCAGTTTTAGTCACTTCCTTGTTGGCTTCACGAGAGAGAGCGGGAGGTTGCTGCTCAGATGAAATGTCTTTTTCAAATACTGAAAAAGAATGTGTGGCAGAACCCACGTGAAAAGTGCGATTCTTAGCTCAAACGTGTTTTGAATATGGAAAGGGGTTTTTTGAATATGGGTTTTTTTTGGCTGTCTGAAATGTGCAAATTCGACCACTACTTCCTTGGCCATTGCATGTGATCTATCAAAGAGCGTTTATGATATCTCATCAGCATATTTTTAAGACAGTATGACCTAAATTTGTAGACATTTGGAAAAAGTACACACACTACTGTAACTGTATCATTCAGATGATTGAGGTCAAAGATTGTTACTGTTCTTGAAAGGACTTTTTATGATTACAAAAGCTGCATTCATTTAATCAAAATACAGTAAAACCAGCAATATTGTGAAAAGTTACCGTTTAAAGTAACTGTTTTGAATTGTAATGTATTGTAAAATCAGATTTTTCTGCAACCATCACTCCAGTCTTCAGTGTCACATGATCCTTCAGAAATCATTCTAATATTCTAATTTGGTGCTCGATAAATGTTTCTTATTATCAATTTTGAATGTTTGATTAATATAAAGATCACAAAACTGCTTTTTTTTTAAATAATTTTTGTTGTAACATAAATGGTAAATGTTGCAGTACTGAGTCTGAGCAGCAGCAATTATTTGAAATAGAACTCTTTTGTAACATTATACGTTTCTGTTTTTGGAACTTTAACATATGATTATACAGGTTGCCATTGATTTGTATTATGCGAGAAACAGAATAACAATCACAGGAACAATAGAAAAAGGAGTAATAGTACAAATAAGAAACAAACAAAAGGTACCTTTACACTAGAGGCTGGTGACTAATAGCTCACACCGGATTCCTAATAAATCACATCTTAAGCTGTATTTGTACTAAGCTTATACTGCAGGTGATAAAATGGACAATTAAATCATAAATAGCTATTATTAGTATGGCAAATATAACTGCTGGAACTGTAGCTCATCTACCTTTACATACACACTGAGATTGTGTAACGAAGCTCTGTGGTTCACACCGGGTATTCCCTTCACAGCACCATTTCCTATGCCGAGAGCGCCCCCATTCTGTAGTGATGGATCTGATCACGCGCACCAAAGATGCTGTGCGAGAGCTGGACAACCTGCAGTACAGGGAAGATAAAAGATCCTGTTTTCAGGAAACTCACAATGGCCCCACACAGGAAGGAGGAGAGGAGGAAGAGGTACATCCCAGAGGATGGCTGAGCATTGTCTTTGATTCTTCTGTCCTGTTTCTGCTCTTTTGTGATATTCTATACTGCAGAAAACAGGAAAAGACCATGACATGTTTTTTTGTTTGTTTGTGTGTGTGTGTAGGAAGCAGAGCAGTACCTCTTGCAGATGGGCACGGTGAACAGTATGGAGAGCTCTCAGTCTGTGCCCTCTATGTCCATCAGCGCCAGCTCCCAGAGCTCCTCGGTCAACAGCCTGGCCGATGGCTCCGACGACAGTGCGGAGATGGCCATGATGCAGGAGGGAGAGCAGACAGTCACGTCTAACAGCTCCATCATTCACCGCCCCACTGTACGTAAACGAGGCTGAACAATGTACAATCTTCTGAAACGGTCTTTTCCTTGACATATTTCTAATTGTCCATCTGTCTCAGGCACGTGATAATATTTACGATGACCCATATCAGCCAGAGATGGAGTCTCCGCAGCAGCCCTCATCCGCCGCTCGGAGGAGGGTGCACAGGAACAGAGACCATTTCGCCACCATCCGCACAGCCTCTCTTGTGAGCTCCTGACTGACCTGCAGCTCAAAGTCCATATTTTTTCTTAATATCGGAAGTTAAGACAGACAGCTTTCTCTTTCTCCCTTTCTTTGTTTCCAGGTGACCCGTCAGATTCAGGAGCACGAGCAGGGCTCAGCTCTGAGGGAGCAGATGTCCGGGTACAAGCGCATGAGGAGGCAGCACCAGAAACACCTGGCTCTGGAGAACAAACTCAAGTCTGAGATGGATGAACATCAGCTCAGACTGGACAAAGAGCTGGAGACCCAGAGAAACAACTTTAGCAGTGAAGCCGACAAGTTGAGTAAGAAACATCAGGCCATCCTGGAAAAAGAGGTGAGAAATAAAAAAGATTAAGATACTAGACCTTTCTCAATCCCTTGTTCTATTATGTGCAAGAATGGGAATATCACATTCTTACAAAGGTTGCATGTATTTGATCAAAAATACAGTAAAAAAAATATTAAATTTAATATATTTTTGTGGACACTGTCTGATACATTATTTTCATTATTTTTGGTGAATAGAAACAACAACATAAATGTTTTTACTGTCACTTTTCATCAGTTTAATTCATCCTCCTAGATGAATAGAAGTATTAATTCCCCCCAAGTTTTGAATGGTTGTGTTTATATATTGTTTTTTTTTCCAGATTAAAGCTGCACAGACGGAAGAGAAAAAATTTCAACAGCACATATTGAACCAGCAGAAGAAAGAACTCAACAGCCTGCTGGATTCCCAGAAACGCCAGTACAGGCAACGCAAGGAGCAGCTCAAGGAGGTGTGCTGTCAAAGAGCCAGCTCTCCTTATGGCTTCATGACTATGAATTCAGAGTAACTCTGCTTGATGTAGCAAGAAATAATAAATTGGTCAAACTGTTCATGTCTTTTTGTGCATCATATTCCTCAATCCCATTCCTTCTCCTTAACTTGCTCTTGTCACCCTGAAATCCTTTACTATGGCAACAGGAGCTGAGTGAGAACCAGTCCACGCCGAAGCGAGAGAAGCAGGAATGGTTGGTGAGGCAGAAAGAGTGTATGCAGCAGATCCAGGCTGAGGAGGAGGCTTCGTTGTTACGGCGACAGAGGCAGTATTATGAGCTGCAGTGCCGACAATATAAGAGAAAGATGCTGCTCGCGAGACACAATCTGGAGCAGGACCTGCTCAGAGAGGTTAGACAAACACATTAATGAGTGCTTTTCCCTTTCCTTTCTGCTTTCTTACCTCACTTTTTGTCTGTAATCTCATGCTATATCTTGATTTGTCCCTGCAGGACTTGAATAAACGTCAGACTCAGAAGGATCTGGAGTGTGCTATGTTGTTGAGACACCACGAGACCACTCAAGAGCTGGAGTTCAGGCAGCTGGGGCTGGTCCAGCACACTCGGGCCGACCTGATCCGAACTCAGCACCAGAGCGAGCTGGCCAATCAGATGGAGTATAATAAGCGGCGTGAGCAGGAACTCCGTCAGAAACACGCTGTGGAGGTCCGCCAGCAACCCAAGAGCTTAAAGGTGAGGGGACCTTTAGTGTTTGTGAGATGTACACAACAGGGTTGGACTATATTCAGAATTTTTATGACTAAGAATGAATGCAATGAATTGCAAAATGGACAGATTATTTCCTAGTTATTATTATTCTAAGGTTATTAATCACCATCTAGAACTTTGCGCTTCAGAGCATTTTGGGAATGTAATTTAATCATTATTTTTGTCCAGTGAATTCTACTTCATTCAAATGCATTCCAATGCATCATGTTTGTTATATGAATTCAGACTGAATTGGAATTGAAAAGGCATTCTGAATTCAGATTTTAGTGTCACACAACTCTGTTTCACTGACTGATGTTTGTTTTTGAAAAGAGACATGTTTTGGCAGTTGCAAGCATGAGATACCACAAGGAACTTCTGTTAAACTGAACCATCTAAATGACACCTAATCAAACATTCTAGTGATGTAAATACACACCAGAGGAATAGCTTATGTCAAGTGCTCAGGTATGTTTCTTGGCTCTTTGTTCTTTTAGACGAAAGAGCTCCAGATCAAACGTCAGTTCCAAGACACCTGTAAGATTCAGACACGACATTACAAAGCCTTGCGCAACCACCTGCTGGAGACAACGCCCAAATCAGAGCATAAAACCGTACTGAAGAGGCTCAAAGAGGAGCAAACACGTAAACTGGCCATCTTGGCTGAGCAGTACGACCATTCCATCAAAGACATGCTGTCCACACAGGCTGTGAGTAAGGCAAGGAGAGACCTTCTTTAATGCTTTTTCACTTTCAGTGGTGCACAACCACAGAATGACATGCAGTAGCCAGAATGAATAGTGCATGTATGCAAACACATATTTGAGTTAATGTCACATAAACCAGTCAAGAACATTTTTTTTTTCCCATTCCCATTATTCTCATTGGCTTATTGTAAAACTTTTTTTAATAGTATTATAATACTAAGTCTGTATAAAATAAAGGCAGTAATTAAGTGCTTTTAGTAATGTATTCATTTATTTTTTACATCACAGTAATGTGAAGAAAAAACAACAACTAATGGACCTAAAATATGCTTAATTTTCTTTTAAAAAAAATAAGATTATGTGTTTATTTAGATTTTGAAGTGAAATATGACGGGAAATTTGACGGGTGGTTTTCCCACTTAAGCCACAGTTCCTGTACCACACTGGACCTAAATCTCTTTATTGGCTGCTTCTCTACTGATGTCCTGCCTCTTTGTTTACCCAACAGTTGCGATTGGATGAGACTCAGGAGGATGAGTACCGAGCGCTGCGCATGCAGCTGCAGCAGGAATTGGAGCTGCTGAATGCCTATCAGAGCAAAATAAAGATGCACACAGACACGCAACACGAGAGAGAGGTCAAAGACCTGGAGCAGAGAGTGTCTATACGGAGAGCTCTCCTTGAGCAAGGGTGAGAGAGAGAGAAATGGGTTGAATATTCCTGAATGAATTGGTTATGATGGCAAAAAACCTGTTCCAAAACCTAATGATCTGCTTTAAAGGGATAGTACATTTTGTCATCATTTACTCACAATGTTGTTCCAAACCTGTACCAATTTCTGTCTTCTGCTGAACACAGAAGATAATATTTTAAAGAATATTGGTAACCAAACCATTTCTGGCCCCCATTGACTTCCATAGCATTTTTTTTCTTTCTCATATTGTTTTCATATTAAACTGTAAAATATCTTAAATGTTCATCAGAAGAAACTCACTCTTGCAGGTTTGGAAGAACTTGAAGGCGAGTACATGACAGAATTCTCATTTTGGGAAACTGTTTTTCAGCATTGATAATAATATAAACGAAACTTAACTCTCAATTGATTTCAATAAGATTACACTATAATCCTGTAATAAGCATAAAATGCATAGCCCACTTTTCTCACTCTTTTTCTTTCGGTCACCTTCTTGCCTCTCTTCAGATCGAGGAGGAGATGTTGTCTCTGCAGAATGAGCGCTCAGAGCGAATCCGGGCTCTGCTCGAACACCAAGCTCGAGAAATTGAGTCCTTTGACTCGGAAAGCATGCGCCTGGGCTTTAGTAACATGGCTTTGAGCGGCATCCCTGCTGAGGCTTACAATCAAGGTTACCCCAACCCTCCTTCATCCGGACCCGGGGGCTGGCCGTCCCGTCCCGTGCCCCGCTCAGGCAGCCAGTGGAGCCACGGTGTCCAAAACTCAGCGGCGCCACCCTCTTGGCGCAGTCAAAACAGTACAGCCGGCTTCAGCCAAGGGGAGCAAATCTCCAGCCGAGAGAGGGATTTAGACGGCATGGGCGCCCGTGGCTTTCCAAGCTCTCGCTCCTCCACCTCGTCAGCATCTTCGTCTTCGCATTCGTCCTCGCACCATCACCTCCGCTATATACCACAGCAGTACCACCACCACCACCAGAGCACGCCACACCTGTACCGTGAAAACCGAGAGAGGGATTGGGGAGGAGGAGGAGGTGGTCACCACCACTCGTCTTCATCCTCCTCTCATGGCCACTCGCATCACATTTCTTCCCATACCTCTTCCCAGTCCCTTGCTCTCCTCCCTCCACCTCCTCCTCCTCCACCCATCTCCCTTTCCTCATCTTCTCCTCAATCCTCCTCCTCCTCTTCTTCCTCTCAGAGTGGCTATGGAGGAAGGGGCGAGTGCTTGGCTGTGAGGGGCCCCAACCTGATGGCTTTGAGAAACAGTCCAGGGCCACTTCGGAGAACAGCCTCGGGCGGAGGTGCCGGCGGGTCGGGCGCAGATGGAGCCTTGAGCCGAAGTACGTCGGTGACGTCGCACATCTCCAACGGATCCCACCTCTCCTACTCGTAGAGGGTCAGGCAGGAAGTTCTCAGATGGTGCAGGCGAACGTTTTGAGGAGAAAAGGCCTTCACGTAGCTCATTTAGGAGTCCAACTGGAAGGCAGAGTGGAGAAACAGTATTTAGATGGGCACACCTTTACTTACAAGAAGATAGATCTCAGGGTTTTGGGATGCGGGAGGGCTCAGGGTTTAGATCAGGAACAGGAAAGACGAGAGATGTGCTGTAACGGGAGCAGAACGCTATGCTGTTGAGTGTGTGGGAGGGAAGAGATGAAAATAACATTAGTGGTGCCAATACTGTAGATTGGGCTCATCCTCAGCCAGTTCATTTTAGTTTAGTTTTATTTTTAAACCGTCAGACAGAACCATTGAATTCTGCTTTCATGTCCAGGTTTTTTTCTTGCACATCTAGGTTTAAGTTTTAAGATTTAAACATTAAAAGACTTTTCTAAGATATTATTTAATGCTTAATCCTGGATCATATTAAGCTGAATTCGTTTAGTGCAATTCAATTAAAGACTGGGTTTATTTTTTAAGGAATAGCTTGCCAAAAATGAAAAATCTGTCATTTATCTCACTCTCACGTTGTTACAAGCTACATATTTCTTCTTTTTTTTTCATAGAACACAAAAGGAAGATTTTAAAGCAGCACTTTTCCATGCAACAAGTTCTGTTAAGATCTAAAATGGACAAAAAAAGCACCATAGAAGTAGTTCACTTGACTTCTGTGCTATGTTCAGAGTTTTCTGAAGTTGTCCACCTGCTTTGTTTGAGCAGACTGAAATTGAAAATTCTTTAGAACTAGTACATTCGTGCATTAATCTTTTTGCAGAACCAAACATGTGCTTTATCTTTATCTTTATCTTTTTTTTTTTTTTTATTTTTTTTTTGGAGATGTGAACATAATCCTTACATAAAACAATCATCACAAAAAATATTACAAATATTTTGTCTGTGGAACATAGAAGATATTTTGAGAAAATAATATATTTTTATAAACTTTTTTTTGTTTTTTTTTTGTGTTTATACATGGGAGGTCAGTAGTGACCAGTATTTGAAAAATCTTCTATTGAAGAAAGTAAGTCTGTAGGCTTAAAATGACAACTTTTCATTTTTAGGTGAACTCGCTCTTTGAGCTCTTTCTCTCTTGTGTTCCACAGATGAAATATAACAGCATATAGGTTTGAAATGACACGAGCGTGGGTGAACAATGGCAGAATTATTCATTGACTCTGTCTGATGAGTGTATCTTGATTTTGAGCCAGAGGATGACGAGTCGTACTAATGTCAGTTTTACTGCTAACGGGAGCAGAGTGAACGAGTCGGATGCAATAGAAGGTGCTGTAGCATGTTTCAGGAGAAGAGGCGTAAACTGAGGAACTAAAAGGGTGATTAAACTGATTTTTGTGTAATTATGTAGATAGCACTAAAACAATACTAAAAGAACATCTCTCAGTGATGGGTTTTAAACTACATTTGTATTTGAGGTAAGGACAGGAGGCAGTATTTTTTTTTTTATGATTTTTGTATTCTGTATTCTTTTCTTTTTTTAAAAAAAAAACAATGCCACATGTCATACTGCCATCTAGAGGCTCAGCTGACCGAAAGCAACTCCGCCCACTGTCCTTATAAGGGCAAGCTGCCATTTAAGTTGCAGTTGGTTTTAACTGGGCTGTAATTCAGCATCTGTTTTTTAGCGTAGGCATGATAAATTACTTTTAAAAAGAGATTGAACCTGGCTGGGTTAATAAGCCATTTCCTTGACTGTGTAAATATGATGTACATGTCAAAAAAAAAAAAGAGGTGGGTTACAAGTTTCCGTGCATGAGACTGATGTACAGAGACCATTTGTATACAAACATACACAACAGACATTTATATATGACTTTGAGTATAATATGTGTGTATAATACATCACCTGTCAAAGGTTTGACAGCGAAAGTCGTAAGATTGTTTCCTGTTCAACACTTTTGATCTATATTGTACTTATACAACATGTGTATATACAAGCACTAACTCTTATATAGGGTAATAATAATAGATACTGTCATTATTATTATTATTACACCTACTACTGCCGCTGTAATATTTGTGTTGTACACTAATTTTTAACTTTTTTTAAGACTTTTTTTTTTTTTTTAAATCAATGCTTACCACTAGGTGGGAAATGTTGGCAGTGTCACCGTAAGAATTTTAAGTCTCTACATTTTAGATTAAAAAAAACAAAACAAAAAGGACTACCTATCCCAGCATTCCTTGTTACATCTCAGGGTAGGAGTCTGTTGTGCAGTGCGTTGTCAGGAGAGTAGTATTTTAGAGCCAGTATTAAACTTGTACAGAACATTTTAAGAGATTTTAGCTGTATAGAACATTTCTAGACGACTGTAAAGTGTCTCAAACACCCCCCTTCGATCTAGGTTTTTTCCCTCCATTTTTTTTTTTCTGGAATGCATTAATTTTTTTGCGCATTTTGAATTTTATGCACAAAACGGACTCAAGGCATCACAAGCTGTTTACATTGACAACCAAAATCTCCAGCATACCCGTAAAAACGCGGTGAAAGTCGAAGCTCAATTTTGCCAGTAATGTTATATTTTTCTTTCGGGAAAACCGAAATCTTTTGTGCTCCCACACTGCCAGCTCTCTGTAGACACCAGCGTTCACTCGGACTCTCCCTTGGCTCTCCTGAACCGAGGAGACGTGCAGTACCTCACTCCCCTGTGCCTGGCTGATCACCTCTTACTCTGTTTTCAGTGTTCATTCCCAAACACGTTTTCCTCCCAGCACCGCATTCCCTTATTTCTTTCCTTACTAACATCTATGGACAGAAGAGGAGAAGAAAAAAAATGGGCAACCATGTAATGTGTTTACAGCATCACATGCTGGATTCTTATTAGTGTATCCTCTTGAGGGGGTGTTTCAGTATCTGGTGGTAGGAAACTTAAGGTAAATGTGTTAAATTGCTGTTATCGTCCTGCAGTGTTTGAAGAACTGGAGCTGCAGGGGTCTGGAAGAGTGTGTGTAGCCCGTGCCGAAATGTATTGCAAAATTGTGATGCTTGAAAGGGCGATGGAGAGCTTGGTTGTTCAGGGAGCTCAGAAAAAAATAGGCCAAATTACGTTCAGGTGAAATGACTACAGGAGGACTCTTTAACACATGGGCTATAGATCTTGTACAGAAAAATTATTAACAAGTCATTAAAAGGATTCAAACAAAATGATCTTGTGTGATCTGTCTGCACTAATGCACATTTTGCTTTTAGCTCTAGCCTGTTTTTTGAATGCTGAGAGTGTGCATTGAAGGTAGAGAAGAGAGACCGTTTCCATAGAGACGGGGAATCCTGAATGGGAATTACTGGTTGCTTACAAAAAAAGCACATGTTGGTTCTGGTGTAGGGCTATTTTTTAGCCCTAGTTACAAAATGATTCCATTCAGTTATAGGATTTTTTTTCAGTTACATTCTGTACAAACAGTAAGATAATTCTCAGCTTGGAACATCAACATGTGGCTTAAAAAACATTTATTTTATTATAATATTCCCTTTTTTCATTATTTTAATATTCCTTTTTTCATCATTTTATAAACAAAAACTAATGTTCCCACAACTTTGCATGTTTTTTTATTCATTTATTTATTTATTTTTTGATTAACCTGACTTAATGAACTAATAGAAAAAAATTATCAGTGAATAACTTCACTTAATATATGAACTTGTCCAGTGCTCTGTAATGGTTGTGTTCAGGTTTTTTATTCGCTAATATAACCCTTCATTTTTAAATCTAAATTAAAAGTAGTTGTAATGTACATTTTATCAAAATAGACCACTTAACACAAAATAAACTAATGGCCTACTGACTGTATATTATCCCTTGAATATGCATGTTTTTGCAATTCATAATTTTGATTTGAAGCGTTTCTAACTGATTGACCTATAAAACCATGGTTAATGCACAGATAGAGAGGATCATCCCCCACGCTTTCACAGTGCTGTCACTCCCTGCGGTCCATTCGGAAGGGCTCCTCCCTATGCCCTAATCCCTTCAAAGGGTTTACCCTCCGGAGTGAGAGCTTCGAAGGTTTGAAGGGTGTAAGGGACCAAACAACTGTTTCTTGAAGTGCCCTTCAGCGTCATCATCACGTGCCCTTTGACCCTCCAGGTCTTCGAGCCGGTCACGTGACTAATGAGCTTCATTGCCAGCTATGTTTACACATACAAGGAATTTGTTTTAGGGACAGGAGCTCCACAGTGCAACAGAATGACAGTGACAACAAGACAGGAACGCACCGATTGTCACGTGGCTGATTTGGGCGGGTCAGCGTGGTATGTGGTGCGTTCAGTGACAGCACAGAGCGCGCCAATTGATAGTTTTTCACGTGACGTCACACACTCACAGGAACGCCCACCTGGAGAACAAAACGAAGCTCTGCTACACTGACCGGCAGTTATTATTACCCAGATTGCATTAAGTAGTAATGTAGTAAAACGCAAACATTAAAAGGTGAAATTCAATAAACACCTTATTGATTATGTATATTTTGTACAGGCAAACATATGAACCCAGAATATAAACACAATGTGCAAAGTTTCACATGAAATGTTCTCCCATAGAAAGCCATTATAAGGAAAACACTGAACCATTAAGCAGATTGAGTTCATATTCCGGCCTCATCTGCTTGCATATGTAAACTGTGCATCATTAATATAGTGATTACTGAATTTGATCTTTTAATATTACTGTTTTACAAAAAATATTATGGCACTTTAAGTGTTTTTACGACGTTTGTCGCATTGAAATATTGCCGCGGGTGCTCTATATGGATTGCAAATGGCCAAAACTAGCATACCTTTGTTTTTATTCTTTTGAGAGGTGATCTAAATATTCGCGGCTGTAAAACAGATCGAAAATTTATAGTTTTGTGCTGCAGCTGTTCTGTGGATGTTTGACCCTCCAGGTCTTCGAGCCGGTCACGTGACTGAAAGCTATCAATTAAAGGGGAGGATTCTCTGACGGCGCGCGCGCACAGCGAACATGACGTCACGCGCCACGCACAGCCTCGTTTGGCAAGACGGAGGGCTTGAAGAGGGAAATAGAAGCAGAAACCTAGAAAAGAAAATCCAGGCTTCTCCGTCCAAACAGAAGAGCTCGTTAGAATGGCCGAAGAAAATATCTTCCTGTTCGTCCCGAATTTGATTGGTGAGTCTCAACCGAGAGAGTTAACGTTACCTAACGATCGTCAGCGCGCGACAGAGTCCTGCGCACGTTTAACCGCCGCTCTCTGACAGATAATGGTTATTTCATTCCAAATGTGTGCTTAAAGATCACACAAGTTTTAAGGTAAAGATTCTAGCGTACAGTTTTCATGATTGTGTTTGACAGCGTTTCTTTTTTTACTTCCTGCGGATGTTGACATGATGCTGTGGCTGTCACTGATGCTCCACAGTACAGTACAGCCTCTGAACTATAACAGAGAACATTACTATCAGTGTAGCATATAAAGAGGATTAAAGTCGGTATGAAAATAAAATTCACTTCACACCATCTATTGTATAAAAGCGCATTATGGATCTTATTGTAAACAGTTTATCTGTGCATATGTTATTGTCAACATTTTTGGACCTAACGTAGTAAAGTTGAATGAAATTGTCATAACTGATAAACGACAGACTTCTCTATGATGATGACACATGCTTACTAAATACTTATTAAAGTATTCAAGAACTTACTTAAGGACTTATTAAATAATTTACTCTGCTTAAACTCTGTCCCTTCATGTTTGTTTTCATCTGCCTCAACTTTTAAGTGTGACATGCACATCTCAGAATATCTAATTAACAATTAGTTCCCAGGTTTTATAATTAATTTCCTTGTTTTAGTTGAATCTGGGCCACAAATTAAGAATTTGTTACCACAACTTATTCATTTGTTCCTTTTTTTAGTAAGTCATGGCCACGTTGCATTAATTTGTTCCCTTGTTTTATTATTTTTTTCTCTCATTTTAGTTATATTGAGGCCACAAATTAAGTATTTGTTCTCATAGCTTACTAATTACTCCCCTTGTTATGATTAAATCACGGCTACAAATTAGGAATTTGTTCCTACGACTTCTAAATTCATTCCCTCGTTTTAGTTAATTGGGGGCCACATTGTACTTAATAATTCCTGACTTTAATGAAATCAAAACTTTGTATTACCAATTAGAGGGTAAAATGAGGGAACAAATACAAATTCCTAATCTTTGGCCATGTTATGTTCATCCGTACATGTGCACTCATAATCCCTTTGAATCTTTTCCACACTTTGAATAGGATATGCCCGTATTGTACTGGCTCTGGTATCCTTCTACCTGATGCCCTGTTGTCCGGGCCCGGCAGTGTTTTGTTACCTACTGAGTGCCCTGTTGGATGCCTTCGATGGACACGCAGCCCGCGCTCTTAATCAAGGTAGAGATATTCAGCTTTGTGTTGTATGTTATTCTACTTTCTATGCTCTTTTCTCTCTATGCCAATCCCTGCCCTCTTTCTTAGGTACAAAGTTTGGTGCCATGCTGGACATGTTGACAGACCGCTGTGCGACCATGTGTCTGCTGGTGAACCTGGCACTGCTGTACCCATCCTACACTTTCTTGTTTCAGCTCAGCATGTGTCTGGATGTGGCCAGCCACTGGCTGCACCTGCACAGGTGTGTCCAAAACATCTTGTATCCAAATAGATTGCCACAGGAACGAGTCCTAAATCCCAAAAATGAGGCATTTTTGAATTTCCAGTCCCATCATTCCAAAGTCAATAGCTGTTTTTCCACTGTCGGGCCAGTGCGAGCTAGGGCTTAAAACGGGCCGGGCGAGGCTAATAGCCTCGGGCCAGTAGCACGAGGCCAAAATAGCGCAGCGTTTCCACCGTCGGGCCAGAAGCTCCGCTGCGCGTCACTAAAACCCGCCCTTTACACGCCTCTCAGGAACAACGTCATGCAAACCCATCGTTTCACCAACAAAGAGAAGTTATCAGAAAACTAATAAGAAATAAATCACTGGAACATGCGCAATCACAAAACAAACACAATAACAGCGGCCTTTTGTTTGCATGCTTTGTTAAATATTTAAATAGAAAAGGATCGATGTTTTACTATAATAAGTGATACATTGAGCATAATGAATTAATTTATCAGGCTTGAAAATTTGTCACAGAAATAAATATTTATTTTTAACGCTGAAGCGTTATGAACATAGCCTGCTTATTCAGTCGAGACTGTTTCTGTTTATTTGTAGTCACATACATCACATTTAGAAAGAATTATAATTTCTCTATTTTTATAAAAGCTCCCAAACAAAAAATCATTATTATATTTTTATGACATAGGCAACGTGGAGCTAAACTCTCGAGATGAGACTTATGACAGATAAAATATGTTACTACACGATTGTGATAGAGAATAAGAAGCTGACGCCTGATTTCTTCAAGCGGTTGCATTTACAATGTTTACTATGGTAACGTTAATACCTAGTGTGCATATTCTTTTGCATCGCTTATAAATATTTCTGCCTTTTATGGTGATTATAATTCACATCGGATTGGATCGAGTTATTTCAAACACTCGCTGCTGACTGAAAGTGAGTTTTGATGTATGCTTATTTTTTGATTAATGCTGGTGTTATAGCTGTTAGGGGCCAAGGTTTTCGCCCTGCCAAGACGCTCTCCAGACGCGGAGAAACTCCGCCTTCGTTCATAACCACTCCTCTAGCCCCAGCTGACCCGCTTTGGGCCAAGGTTTTCGTCGGGCCAAAAACCCTGGGCGTTGGCCCCGACGAGGCACGATCAAGCCCCACAAGTGACCGTGGAAACGTGACTGGCACGCACTAGCACGCCCGCTTTTGGCCCGACAGTGGAAACGCGGCTAATGTGTTTTCAGCCTGAAGTTTTTGGTTAAATGCTTGAAATAAGGGCTGCATTAAAAAGCATGGTCTATATATAGAATGAATGTAATCTTTGGGTCTCTAGAAATCTCTCTTCATGTTTACAGATTATCTCATCCCAAATTGGTAAACATCATCCATCAGAGGCAGATCCTGGCATAGGCTACATAGTCAGTTTGCCAAGATTGTGCAACATGGGACACCACTGCCACCCTCACACACATAGCTCTCAGATGCACGCTTCACTTGTCTAATTGTTAGTTGCAGTTTGCTTTTCCTTTCAGTGAAAATGCGAAATTAAAAGCTCCCCCATTTTTAATAAACATCTACTTCCAATTCCAATTTCCAACGTCGTCTTCCAATTAACAGTCGATTAAGAACCTGCCTTAGATGTGTTTCTTTTTTATTTATTTTTTTGATAATTTCACAATATGGAAGTGATGAATTGTCGCTATTTCCGTTTTATCATGACCTTAAAAAACACTTTTGAGCTATGCTTGAACCCACAATCTCTCAGCTAGCCAGATTTTCCTTATAACACTTTATTAAAATCGGTAACTAACACTAACACTATTATAGAATTGTTAGTAAAACTTTGTCTTCTCCATGGAGCCCCTGGAGTACTTTCATGGATCTCCACATGCCCCTAGAATCATTTTTTGTTTATGTTCTACGTAAATCTACATAAATCATTGTTAATAATGAGTTGTTCCTGTCTTCCATTTTGTTTTTTTTTTTTTTTTTTTTTTTTTTTCAGTTCCATGATGAAGGGAGCCACCAGTCACAAGACCATTGACCTTTCTGGCAACCCCATCTTAAGGCTGTACTACACATCCAGGGTAACACACTCACTCATGCACATTCATTCACACGGTCAGGAGCATATTTAGATGTTCTTGAAGTATGCATATCTAGTGAAGAAGTTTACACGTACAGACTGTTCTGACATCAGTGTTTTTCCACAGCCGGTGTTGTTTTTCATGTGTATGGGGAACGAGCTGTTCTTCTGTCTGCTGTATATAATGTACTACATTGAGGAACCCCAGAGTGAGTATCAGCAGGCTTTACAATGAACTTCTTTTTCATAACATTATACTTTGTGTTATATAACCTCAGCAACTAGTAAGTGCTGCTGCACTTTTATTCATTTAAGTAGTACTAAATTCATAAGGATGCACTGTAAAAAAAAAATTCTCCGCATATTTTTTTTTTTTCTCCGCAGTGTGGCTGCAGTGTCTGCTGGGAGTTTGCGGCGTGGTCTGTGTGCTGAAGTCTGGCATTAGTCTCCTCCACCTCATCACCGCGTCCCGTAACATGGCAGCTATCGATGTGGCTGACCGTGAGAGAGAGCGGAGCAAAGCACAATGAGATGTGAGAGTATGCAGAAACCAAGAAAAATGAAACAAAGGCCGTGAAATAAGAACGCTGGCCAGTATAGACGAAGATGAGAGCATGGAAATCAATTATGGGACCTTGCAAAGCCTCACTGAGCACTTATATTTATTTGAATACAGATTATCAATGCTATAACACCAGGGCAAATTCGTTACGAGTTTTATCCATATTCCTGTAGATGTGCTTTTTATTTCTGTTGATGGAACTAGTTGCACTATGAGTGTACCATGTTTATGTCATCTTTGGAGTGTCATAATCATTTTGATTTTTGACGGTTAATTTATTTGTTAATGGAATAATCATGTATCATTTTAATGGGATTTAGAATAGCTCTGCGGTTTAAAACCAACATTTCCACACATGCGCATTCCACGCTTCCACTGAAAGCCACTCTAGTATTACAGTATTTGGCCGTTGTTTTATCATTACTTGTGATATTGAATTGTTTGAACTCTTTGTATTAGCCTGTCTATTACTGTTTTGTTGCAGGTATATCAAAGAACTTTGAATATTCATATGAAGAGTTGTGAAGCTATAATTATATTAAACAAGTGGCTCTGGCATCATTTTCGTCCATATCCTTCTGAATGTATTCTTGGTTTATGGTAGAGAGGTAGACATACTGTTTGCTGTCTGAAGTTTTACAGCCGTTGTTATAAATAATCAGAAATATATGAGAGTTATATGATTGTGGAGTAAAGTCCTTTTGTACTGCAACCTGATGATTTGACAATAAAGATATCCTGACACAAAGATGCAGCTTCTACTGACCATGTTATTTCAAGAACGTTTAATGAATTTAATCTGCATATTATGTGTGATGGTGTTTTGGGTTTATTTTAAAGGCTAGTTCTACAATGGATGAAAATCAGACGGTTTTGTGCTGCTGGTGTAATGTTGTAGAGAAGTTAAGTGAACGTTAAAGCAACGTTCTCTGAAGCGCCACGCACAGCCTAAAACAAACGTTCTATTTTCTTTCAAAATGCCCGAGCGTTCTATTCTGAGAATGTTTTGTGAGACTCAAAACGCAACGCACTGGGAGCCCAGAGCTGTTAGGTGTGCGTGAATCTGACTGATATATATGTGTTTAATCCGATTGGGCGCGTACAATTATTATCGGCAGTGATCTGGAGCCGCTTATTATTTACCGCGGCTGCGTCTGCGTGCGTCTTTACCTTTAAGGACCTGCGACATTTTTTCCCCCCATACGAACATCCAGTTGTCTACCGCCGAGAATCTTTGTGTTGTAGGGCTAGTTTTTGGAGAAGAACGCGCGGATGGTTTGTTTTAACTGATCTCGATGTTTATGCTGTAATTTGCGTCGGCCGAACTCGAGCGCCGGAGGGGCGCGAGAGGACACCGCGCTCGAGAACATCGCGTGGAGGAGGGGACGAAGACACAAGAGGGGGTGTTCACTCAAAATATACTATCCCTTTAAAACAAGGGGGACACGGCGGTGGGGGAGAGATAGCGGGGCAGAGAAGACGGGATAAAAAAAAGAAAAGGAAGAAAGAGCGAGGGTGGGAGGGTGAGAGTATTGCAGGAAAAAAAAGGAAAAAAATGTCATCCTCTCGATTGAAATGCCGAGGCGGAGCCGTGGACGACGACCGGTGAAGCGCTCGCCAGACGCGAATGAGATTTAACGCGACGCCGAGGCTCGCGCAGATGCCGCTCCGGGCCTGGATGGGGAATCTTATAATAAAATTGATGGCATTATTTTTAACCACGACATGCGAGCAAATGAAACATTAAACTGCCTTTTGAATTCTATTACTTTTGCATGAATTATTGCACAGCGGTCTAATTAATAAGAAAACATTACATGCAGAAATTCATTTTATATTATATTTTTAAGCATGGTCGGCCACTGCTATGTGACAATGCGGCGTTCATAACATACTGTGACTGACAGCTGCCATTTCTTATTTTGTACCGTTTAGAAATACGGTAATATATATATTTATCTGTGTCCTTGTAATATGCATTCTTTCACTTTTTAAATTTCACTGTCATTTTATATTTGGTAGCTTTTTACATTTCATGTAGATTTGATAAGATAGTGGAAGGAGACGTTGTCCGTTAGGAGAAAAAAATCGACTAGTTTGTTTCAAGCGGCGTCTGTGCTGTTCTGCACGTCATGATGGATGCAACTTGGAGCAATTTCCTCTTTCAGGTAAGAAAATGCTTATGCGTGCTAATGCTGATAGCCTTTTAGTCGTTTAACGTTCATTTAAATGCATGTCATAATCGCTAGCATTTGTCCATAATGGCACCGGTGTGCTTTCATTCACAAGGCACAAGAATGTTTAAAATCTGTGATTTTGCCCCTTCTCACGACAGACTCCGCCTTCACAGTCCCAAACTGACGCGACCCTCCAATCAGATCTCCTCCCGGAGCTCACGGATGGCGCTCAGGACCCGCCCCCTGAGCACATATCCCCGCCCCCATCCACGGTGGACACCGCGGCGCTGAGCGAGGAGCCCGTGCCGGGTGAGGGAGGGGCAAAACAGGAGGGTGGGAAGGGAGGTCACTGGGGACTGGAGAGAGAACCGAGGTTAGGCTGGTGCATTAGTGGCTGGAGAGGGATGTAAATGAGTGAGCATGTTAATGAGACACTTATTTGCATAAGGTCGGAATATCATTTAGGATGCCTGCATTTATTCTCTCTTTGAAACAACACTACCCACAAAACAATGTTTGAATACAGAGTGTCAGTGGGGTTTCAGAAGTCAATATGTAATTAATTTTCTCTATACACTAATGTATTTTAGTGATCCTGCTTGATTGTCAGAAAACAACACTACCCACAAAACCTGAAGAGGGATTGACCATTCAGAGACGTTTTATGTATCCATGGAAACAGAAACAGGGTCAATGAACCAGTGCTGTTATTGTTAACTAAAACTAATAAAAATGGTCATTACAATAAAGCAATATTGTAAAATGAAGTAAGTTATAAATCAATAAATAAAGCAATAAACTAAATGATCAATAATAGATGAAAGTATTAAAATAATGGAAAAAAAAACTTCAAAGACAACTAGAAAAGCTGCTTTGGCAACTAAAATAAGTTTAAGTTAAAATAATAAAAATACTAAATTAAAACTGACATATAAAAATATATAGTAAAATAAAACTATATATATAGATAGATAGATAGATAGATATTATATTATTAAATATAAAATATATTTAAAAAAATTATATAAATAATGTAATAATAAATACTGTAACATTCCTGCTGCTCTTTCAAGCTACTCTATATTTATACAGTTGACTGTTCCTATCAATTTATAATGATGTGTGGTTCATTGAGTAGCTGATCACAGACATACACAGTCTAATATCATCGTCTTTTTTCTCCAACTTTTCAAAACCTTCGTGTATTCAAAGGTTTTTATGATGTGATTCATGTTGGAGCTGCTTAGAAGTCTGTGCTTAATAATCTTTTTCAAATCCCAAGGGTAAAAACATTTCCGGGACCAAAGCAAATTGGGCCATTTTTTATGCATTTCATGTAGTCCTGAGAATAGCAATAAAACGTGCTTAGTTCTCTAATGGTAATAGAATGATAAACACACAGATAAAGCGTAGGTTTTCATAACTAATGTGCATTTTTGGCACATTATTGTGATGCATTAGTGCTAAAACGTTTCCTGTTTTTGTCAGTAAGTTTTAAAAAGATAAAGAAACATGAAATTTCTCATCTCATTGTAATTGCTGCTTTCAAGCTTTTACATAGAAACTTTTTTAATACAGCATAGCGTGTTTCTTGAGTATAGACTACACCTGTGTATGAACACCATCTCTCTCTTTTTCTCTTTCCCAGTGAAGCCAGTCACTCGGCCGGCCCGACCTGCACACATCTGCTCCATATGTAACAAGCAGTTTAAGAACAGTTACAACCTGCGGCGTCACCAGTCTGTCCACACTGGAGTGAAGATGAAGGACAGAGCCGCTAGAGAGAAAATAGATGGAAGCAAGGCCGGAGAACGTATGGAGAGGCAGACCATCCCCCTTTCTCTCCTCCAGCTGTCTATACCTGCCTCCATACACACGGCGATCGACCCCATGGCCCAGCCTTCCCCAATCAGCAATCAGCAGGTAGAGACGGTGGCTCTCTCTATCGCCCCGGCAACGGTCGCCATGACAGTGAACCAGCCCCTCCCTACTGCAGTGGTGGTTACTGGGACAATGGTTCAGGTCAGTCACTTTTTTGATCAAAAATAGAGAAAAAGTTTAATATTATGAAATATTATTGCAATTTTCTATTTTAATATACTGTAAAATATAATTTCTGTATTTTTTTTTAAACTTGTGATACTTTTTAAAGGATTTTTTGATGAATAAAAAGTTGTTGTTTTATTTTTAAACTGTTTCCAATATTGATGATAAATCATCATATTATTAGACTGATTTCTGAAGGATCATGTGACACTGAAGTCTGGAGTAATGATGCTGAAAATTCAGCTTTGCATCATAGAAATAAATTATGTTTTAAAGTATATTAAAATAATAAACCAAAAATAATAAATCATTATTTTAAATTCCAATTATATTTCATAATAATACAGTTATTTTTTTATCAAAGAAATACAACTTTGATGGGCATAAGAGACTTAAAAAAACATTAAAAATCATTCTGATCCCAAACGTTTGAACGGTAGTGTATACACACACACACACACACACACACACACACACACACACACACACAAATGTTCAGTTGAAACAAATGTTCAGTCCATCAGAAAAAAGTTGACCATCAACCAAGTTTTTTTTTTTTTTTTTGCAAATTGTTTTAATTAATCTGATTACAGTTTAAAACCTTGATATGTTATCATGCCTTTATTTTTAGTAATAAATGTTTAATAAACAATTAAATTTAATATTTAACATTTATTGAAAATATTTGTGTACGTGTATATATAGATCCATCCTAGAAATACATATATAGATTATTTTATTTTTATATTAATCGTAAAATAATAATAATAATAATAACACTGCCAGAGTAAGTAAAAACGTTGCAGATTTAAATAAAGCTGGCTTGGAACAAATACTTTGTGATTATGCATAATTACTAAATTTATTTATTGCATTATCATTTTTTCATGCAGTATCTAAAGGCTGCAGTACGCAACATGACTTTTGCCCAGATATAAAACATGTCTGATATTTTGAGCTGTTTTTAGAACACATTGTTTCAATTTGTGATGTAATCTCCTAGCAACGTGGTGCATGTTTCTCTGTGAGTTTGTTGTGTTTGTAAAGATTTGAATGTCTGGTAGGGTGAGCTCCTCAGCCATTGCCTGTTGCCTGTTTTAAAATATATTCCAGCCTTAAGGGTTAAATAGCTGATTAGGTTTGTCAAACAAATCTCCTAGTTCTGGCAACACAATAACATGATACGTGTGATTTTAAAACAGTAATGGGAAACCAGAAACTATTTATGGAAAGTGTCATTTACCATAATTTCGTGATTATTTCTCCATATGCCTGCTCTCCCATAATGAACTAAAGTAGTTGCAGTCAGTTTCAAACCATCCAATTCCCAAGACTCTGCCAAAATCAGGCTAACAACAGTTGTGTAACGTGGTCTCATACCTGCTCTCACCTCATTTGTTGAACACGTACAGTCAGTTGGTTAGTAGATCAGTAAACAATGAACATGGTTTACCCCCAGAGAGATTTGCTTTGTTTGTGTCACTAACGACGGAAAAACTCAAGATCATAAAATCTGACATTCTGTCCGACATTGTTTTTCAGGCTGCCCCAAATACCAACATGAACGATAACCTAAATAATCCCACCCCGATCCAAATATCTATCCCAATAACAAACCCATTACCCATCAATCCGACGCCCAATCCTAATCCCAACCCTAACCCCAATCCGGTCAGGAAGAACCATGCTTGTGAGGCATGCGGGAAAGCGTTCAGGGACGTGTACCATCTTAACCGGCATCGCCTGTCCCATTCGGACGAGAAGCCGTACTCCTGTCCGATCTGCCAACAGCGGTTTAAGAGAAAGGATCGGATGAGTTATCATGTTCGGTCACACCAGGGAGGAGTGGAGAAACCATATGTGTGTCCGCACTGTGCCAAGGGCTTCTCACGGTAAGAGATAAACCTATGCACACCTGTACACACCAAAAAAACACACTTTATCCATGAGGGCTCTGAGATTATGAGGACATGAATTTTTAATGGTTTCTTTCTATAAACACATGCACGCTTGGTATAAACAAGAACAAGCTGTTTATCAGGCCGATTCACAGCAGGCTTCAACCGTGAGCATTATACTGTAGTTCTGACAGTGCTGGAGGAATGAATGTTGTCATTTCACTAAAAGCTATGGAGAGATGCCCTAATTACTAATTTGAGACTGAAAATGGGTTAGATGAGGAATAAGTGACCTTCTGTCTGTATTTATCTGTGTAATATATATTTAGACACATCTACATCCATATGCAGTCCAGTCAAGCTTGTAGTAAAACTCATGAGGCCCTGAGGTAATAAGAAATAATTTAGCAGCAAAATTTTAAATGAAGAAGTAATGCATATTTTATATACTTTATATAAACTACCTTTTTTATGACATTATTACCTTTATTTTTTAAGAGTGCATTAAGTTGATTGAAAGTGACAGTAAAGATTTGTATAATGGTATAATATATACATAGTTTGTGTGAAAGCATCTCCTACAGTAATTATTGAACACAACTGTACAAACCGTGTCCTGCTGTTTTTAAAGGAGCCTTGATGCTACAGACAGAGGCAGATCTAGTTCACATGGAGATGGGTCCCTATTAATTCTTGTGTTTTTGTACATATTGTGTTTGTTTGTTTGAGCCCTGTCTCTGTCTTCTCCAGGCCTGACCATCTTAACAGTCATGTGCTACAGGTTCACTCCACAGAGAGACCCTTCAAATGTCCGGTAATCATACTCTTCTAGTTTCTCTGTAAACTCTCCCGTTTTCTTGCTCATTTATCATTAATGTTAGTTTTTCCTGCATGCTCTGTGTGATTTGAAGTGCCGTTGATTACCATTGGAAATAATTTGACCTTGTGCCTTAGAATGTAAAACCCAAGGCAAAGCATTCATTACAATCATTTTGGCTACGTCTGCATTAATCCGGATGCATTTTTAAACGCTCTCCGTCCACACTAGCATTTTCAAGCGTTTTCCAAAAGTGTCACCAGAAAACGTTAAATTTGCTTTCTGCACATGCGTAAAGCCTCGAAAAAGCTCACTGCAGATGAGACACACAGAACAGACATGATATGTTTTCATGCAGTTCTTCTGACAGGATTATTTTATTTATGAAAATAACTCACTATTAACTGACGCATCCCGGTCGCACACAGTCATGATTGTATGGCTGATCTAAAACGCAACTGGCCACATGTTTTTCCGCAAATAGCGATCGCGAGTAAATTTGCTTTCATCTTTGCAGGATTGTGATATGAAGAGTGTACAGTGTAACACATCTGTAGCAATAGTGTGAAAGTGCATGCATAGCACATCACATGCACAATACCAGCATAAACACGGATATCTATTGGTATAACATGCGTCACATGACTAAACTTGTGTCATCGTTTTCAGAAGCCTTCAGTTTTTTCACAGTCCACACCACAACGCGAAAACGGCGTTTTCAAATTTATTCACTTTGGAGAGCATTTTCAAAAAGCTCTGTTTTCCTTGATTAAAAACGCTGTGTGGACGGAAGGCCAAAACGGAGAGAAAAAGATGTGTTTTCAAACGAAAACGTTTTAGTGTGGACAAGGCCTTAGACCTCAAATATGAAACATTTTTGCTGAAAAATGCATGCATGTAAATGCTTTTTCCAACTTCTTTATTAGCTTTGTGGCCATCTGCTTGAAATTATACTTTAGAAAATATACATGATTAAAAATGGCAGCCTTTTTATTGGAAAAAAGACCAACATTTTTTAATATTAATGCTTTTGCTATAGTATACATACTACTGCTCAAACATTTGAGGTAAGATTTTTTTTTAAAGAAATGAATTTTTAATTAAAATTTAATTACTTTATTATTAGTATTATTCAGCATGGATGCATTAACTTTCTATTCATCGCAGAATAATAATATATGTTGTTTGAGCATCAAATCGTCATATTAGAAAGATTTCTGAAGGATCATGTGACACTGAAGACTGGAGTAATGATGCTGAAAATTCAGCTTTGTACCACAGGACTTAATTACATTTTCAAATATACAGGTGCATCTCAAAAAATTAGAATGTCGTGGAAAAGTTCATTTATTTCAGTAATTCAACTCAAATTGTGAAACTCATGTATTAAATAAATTAAGTGCACACAGACTGAAGTAGTTTAAGTCTTTGGTTCATTTAATTGTGAGGATTTTGGCTCACATTTAAAAAAAAAACCACCAATTCCCTTCACAAGGAGGGTAAGCCACAAACATTCATTGCCAAAGAAGCTGGCTGTTCACAGAGTGCTGTATCCAAGCATGTTAACAGAAAGTTGAGTGGAAGGAAAAAGTGGGGAAGAAAAAGATGCACAACCAACCGAGAGAACCACAGCCTTATGAGGATTGTCAAGCAAAATCGATTCAAGAATTTGAGTGAAATTCACAAGGAATGGACTGAGGCTAGGGTCAGGGCATCAATAGCCACCACACATAAATGTCAAGGAATTTGGCTACAGTTGTTGTATTCCTCTTGTTCAGCCACTCCTGAACCACAGACAACATCAGAGGCGTCTTACCTGGGCTAAGGAGAAGAAGAACTGGGACTGTTGCCCAGTGGTCCAAAAGTCCTCTTTTCAGACGAGAGCAAGTTTTGTATTTCATTAGGAAACCAAGGTCCTAGAGTCTGAAGGAAGGGTGGAGAAGCTCATAGCCCAAGTTGCTTGGAGTCCAGTGTTAAGTTTCCACAGTCTGTGATGATTTGGGGTGCAATGTCATCTGCTGGTGTTGATCCATTGTGTTTTTTGAAGTCACTGCACCCTTTTAGCAAGACATTTTGGAGCACTTCATGCTTCCTTCTGCTGAGCAGCTTTTTGAAGATGCTGATTTCATTTTCTAGCAGGATTTGGCACCTGCCCACACTGCCAAAAGCACCAAAAGTTGGTTAAATGACCATGGTGTTGGTGTGCTTGACTTGGCCAGCAAACTCACCAGACCTGAACCCCAGAGAGAATCTATGTGGTATTGTCAAGAGGAAAATGAGAAACAAGAGACCAAACAGTGCAGATGAGCTGAAGGCCACTGTCAAAGAAACCTGGGCTTCCATACCACCTCAGCAGTGCCACAAACTGATCACCTCCATGCCACCGCCGAATTGAGGCAGTAATTAAAGAAAAAGGAGGCCCCTACAAGTACTGAGTACATGTACAGTAAATGAATATACTTTCCAGAAGGCCAACAATTCACTAAAAATGTTTATTTTTTTCGGTCTTATGAAGTATTCAACTTTGTTGTGAATTGGTGGGTTTTTGTTAAATGTGAGCCAAAATCATCACAATTAAAAGAACCAAAGACTTAAACTACTTCAGTCTGTGTGCACTGAATTTATTTAATACACCAGTTTCACAATTTGAGTTGAATTAATTAAATAAACTTTTCCACGACATTCTAATTTATTGAGATGCACCTGTATTAAAACTGCTATTGTAAATAGTAATAATATTTCACAGTCTTACTATTTTTAGTGTATTTTTGATCGAATAAATGCAGCCTTGATAAGTATAAGAAACTTCTTTCAAAAACAATAAAAAAATCTTACCAACCCAAAAGTTTTGAACAATAGTCTTTACGGACTCATGTATGAATAATATTATTTTCTATGATAATCAACTGCATAATACTACAGTCAATACCTAGAATATAGTCCTGAATATTCTTGTAAATCATTCTGCATTGTGTGTTTTGGCTCTTTATTAAACTGAATTATGTGTTCTTGTATGTGCATTTGTGATCATATGTGTGCTGATGTACGTGTATGTGGGCCGCAGCCATATGTGTCTGGCAGTGGGTGAGACGAGGATGAGGTCATGATGTGCGTGATGAAGGCAGATCGCAATAGAAAGAGAGTGTTTGATGAACCGTGTTGTTTGTTTGTGCAGACATGCGAATCCGCATTCGCTACGAAAGACCGGTTACGAGCTCATATGATCAGACACGAGGACAAGGTTCCCTGCCACATCTGTGGCAAACTTCTCTCCCCTGCTTACATCACAGATCACATGAGGGTGCATAACCAATCACAGCATCACGTCTGTCACCTCTGCAACCGCAGTGAGTATCATTGATTATTTTATCTGTGGTTAAAAAAACATATCTTCTCCTCATAACATATAACACCCTTTTAAAATATATACAAAAACACAACATTATAAAAAAAATTAATATTGTGAAATATCGTAATTTAAAAAAATAACTGTTTTCTATTTAAATATATTGTAAAATGTAATTTATTCCTGTGATGCAAAGCTGAATTTTCAGCATCATTACTCCAGTCTTCAGTGTCACATGATCCTTCAGAAATCATTATAATATGATGATTTGCTGCTCTAGAAACATTTATTATTGAAAGCAGTATTGCAAACAGTTGTGCTTTTTATTATTATATATGTGTGTGTGTGTTTTATATTTTTGTGGAAACTAATACATTTTGAACAATTTATTGTTTCCTAGTGAAAGAAAGAAAGAAAGAAAGAAAGAAAGAATCATCTTACTAACCACAAATTTTGAACAGCAGTATAAACAGATATCAGAAGTAAGATAAAAATTCAACAGCTGTTCTGACAAATATGGCAAATAATTTGTTAATTATTTTAATTCAGACCAATAATTTTAGTGAGTCTTTTCAACATGAGTCACTAAATAAATGACTAAATAAAAATAAAGAATTGGATTATTCTCGTTGTGCTATATGATCCAGCCAGTGACATCTCAGAAACACATGTTGACTATTTATTGTCTCACATTTATTTCAGACTATAACTTTATAATTATTAATCTTTTACTATGTCTCTGTAGAGACTGAGCACCATCACTGAATAATGGTGAAGGACTCATTTCTATGAATCATTTTTACTTCTTACCCCTTCAGCATAATGCCATTTACAAACAAATGATTCTAATGACCTGATTCTTTTTAGTGAATCAAAAAACATACTCTGCAGCCACTGTAGTCCCAAATGACTTTTTAAAAATAATATAAAAGTTTCACAAATGTTCAATTCTATATCATGGGATTTTTAAACAAATAACAGTTGATCTGCATATTTTGGGAGCTGTTGTTAAGTTTTAAATTTAGGAATTTAATAATGTATCATGTTAGAAAGCTCCCTGAATAATTTACAGCACTACAAAAGTAACAATAAAACAATAATGCTTTTCATAAAAATCCCTCTTGTTCGTTATAGGTTTCACCACACTGACGTACCTGCGTGTCCACGCTCAGAAGCACCATGGGCAAGAGTGGAAGGACAGTGGGGTCGGCCGTGGCTCAGGCCCAGGCGGGGTGCTGTTATGCCAGCTGTGCGGGGTACACTGCAAGACACCCACACAGCTGCAGGGTCACATGGCCACGCACACAAACCAGACAGACCCCAATGTTCCTTGCCCCATCAGCAGCAGCAGCAGTTCAGTGGCGTCAGTGGGCGTAGCCACTCCTGTTTCCAGCCCTCGGTCACAGTCGGGCTGCTGGTGACTGACTGCTCCAGCATTGCTCCTCAGAGCCCAGCTAGCCAACAGCACACCACGAGGAGGGATGGAGGGAGGGAGGGAGGGGGGGGAGGGAAGAAGCGGGGGGGGGGGGGAATGGGTGGGAATGGGGGGAGAGAGGAATCTAAGAGGAAGGGCTAAACCTGGACAGGTGAGCAAAGAAGCGGGACGGTAT
This sequence comes from Cyprinus carpio, assembly GCF_018340385.1. NCBI lineage: Eukaryota > Metazoa > Chordata > Actinopteri > Cypriniformes > Cyprinidae > Cyprinus > Cyprinus carpio. Next base: position 38,821,289 of record NC_056599.1, read on the forward strand.
ATCAGATATTCACAACATATTTACCACGATTTGCTGCCCACAGAACTGAATGTCACAGAGACTTTAATTTGGCCATCAACTGGCTTAATTTAAATTAATCAATTCAGTGGTTCATTTGTATTGTCATTCACAAAATTTTATGTCAAAAAATCCCCACGTGGCATTTTACATAAAACTACTATTAAAAAAAATTGACAAAAAAATATGAAAGAGCTCTCGTGTTCACCAAGGATGCATTCATTTGATTAAAATATTGTAATTGTGAAATAATAATACAATTAAACAATAATATATTTTATTTTGATATGCTTTAGAATTTGATTTATTTTTGTTATGGTTATTATTATTATCAATTTTAAAAAGTTCTGCTTAATATTTTTGAGAAATCCGTAATGCATTATTTTTTCAGGATTCTTTGGTGATTAGAAGGTTCTAAAGAACAGCACTTATTTGCATTAGAAATCATTTGTAACATTATAAATACATTTACTCTCAATTTTGATCAACTTAATGCATCCTTGCTAATTAAAAGTATTCATTTCTTTCATAAAAAAAAACTTACTGATCCCAAACTTTTAAATGGTAGAGTACCTTAAAATGTTTTAAGAAAAAAATATATTGAAAATATATTTGTATAGCTAAACATTACTGCTCAATCTGTTTTGTTTTACTGGTGCATTTAAAAGGAGAGTTATTAAAAATATTGTTTCCTTATATTTCATTTAGAAACTGTAAAAAACATGCTCTTGATTTCTTAACAGTATTTAACTTTTGCGTTCACTATTGTAAATCTACTTAACAAATTTAAATATACAGTATTTATATATTATTGTATACATATATGTGTGTTTGTGTGTGCATTTATTTTTCACAGCTATATTGGTCATTTTATAAATATTACTCAGTCCTATTGTTAAGTAATAATATGTTTTTGTAATTGCATTGTCCATCTTTTAGATACAGTTTGTCACCAATCAAACCAAACAATGTTTTCTCACTCCAGGCTGCCTTGGAAATGCCAACACAATGTAAACCTACCCATTACCCCACCTCTCTCATCCACCTCAAATCTAGCTGGGACTGAGCAAGAACTGAACGACTCTCCTTAAAATACATGTGACTTTTGAATGAACTCGAGAAACATCACCCTGCTTCACACTCACTTTTATGTGCAGGCAGAGCAGCAAGTCTCCCTGGATCGCTTTTTCCCCCATACGCTTTGATCTGCTCTGATGGATACAGACTGAAAGTGTTTAGACGAAGAGGCTAGGAAGATCCGATGGACGACTGGTTTGGGTGTCAGTACATTTCCCATTAGAGAAATCACTGGTTTTAAATGTAGGCTGTTATTAAGTGCTGTCCCACTTAATTATAAAAGAAAATCCAGTGTTTTGGAATGTAGAACACAAAGAGGAATTGACACATTATGCCTCCCAACCTTTCCTTATATAATAATGGCTCATAGCTACATGATCTTGAAATCCAGAAGAGTTACGTTTTATAAATGAATTTACTCTGTTGTAAGAGATCAATCCATCATAAATGATCTTGACATAAATGACACCTCCACTGAACTTGGCGATGAAATATTGAGGGAGTGCCAGTTCCTCTCATGGATCCCTGCTAAGGATTGTAAAAGGGTTAAAGATAAAGATGGTCACAAGGACAAAATATTTATATTTGTAATGTACGTAGTATGTGTGTACTAAAAAAAGCATCTATTCAATGCCTTCTTTGATATTTTTCTCATTGATCTTGATCTTTTTTTCATTAAAGTAACAGATGTAATAATGTTGATTATGTTGCATAAGATCTGTAACCTATGTTTCCAGTTCTGTTTGTGTTGATGCTCGTTTAACGCCAATATGTGTCGCTTTGCTCTTATCCTAAATAATCTCTGTATAATGAACATGCACCTAATTATACTGCATTTAGCTAACTGCTGTCTCACTTGCTTTATTGGGATATCATGTGTATGTGTGAAGTTACCTGCTGCTTTTCTGCAGCTGATACAGTTGCTACAGTGTAAACTGAAAAGGGATGACACTTCTCTGCGAATATAGTACATAATGGTGTAACATTACATGTTTCACAAATACTACTTTTTTAATTAAAATAAAGATTTAAAAAATGTTTTAGTTAAACTTTTTTTTTAATCTGAATGTATTTAACTATTAAATGTTTACATACAAAACTACAAAAAATTCAATGTCATTAACACTGAATGAAATATAGCTAGTTTTAGACACATCAAATGCCTGTCCCCACCTTAGAGGTCTTGACCTTTAAAACTAGTTATATCATAGGTCATGATATTTCTGTACATGGCTTCAGTTTTTAGTTTTTATGGTGGTTTAATGAATAATGTATTATTCAACAATTAAGAATAACCCAAAGCAATTTCAGCATTGTTTCAGCATTGTTGTGCGAAACAATAAAATACAATAAAAAGTGCAAAATTAAAATAGTGTAAGACAATATAAATTATGGGGAGAAGCCTAATTGGTGGAGATATTAATAAATATTATATATAATATTTATATAATAAATATTGCTGTCAAATGATTAATCACATGCAAAATAATGTTTTTGTTTACATAATATTTGTGTGTATGCTGTGTATATTTATCAAGTATATATAAACACATGCATGTGTATATTTAAGAAAAGTTATGTCTATATATTAGATATATTTATACATAACATAAAATATAAGAATATGAATACATAAAATGTATAAACAAAATATATAGTGTATGTGTGTGTATTTATATACACAATAATATACACAGTACATATACATATATAATGTAAACAAAAACTTTTATTTTGGATGTGATGTTAATCGCGATTAATCGTTTGACAGCACTAATAATAAATACTATATAATTTATATAATATAATAATATTTATTAAAATTAAAGTTTTTACTTTCATTATGATAGGACACAGTATTCAGGGCTGGAAGTGAAGTTGGAGAGAGAAATAGAGAGAGAGAGAGAGACGAGACAGAGAGAGACAGGATTGGGAAGGACTCGAACTCGAACTATATATAGGTGCCTCTCAATAATAAAGAATGTTGTGGAAAAGTTAATTTATTTCAGTAATTCAACTCAAATTGTGAAACTCGTTTATTAAATAAATTCAGTCCACACAGACTGAAGTAGTTTAAGTCTTTGGTTCTTTTAATTGTGATGATTTTGGCTCACATTTAACAAAAACCCACCAATTCACAATCTCAACAAATTAGAATATGGTGACATGCCAATCAGCTGATCAACTCAAAACACCTGCAAAGGTTTCCTGAGCCTTCAAAATGGTTTTTCAGTTTGGTTCACTAGGCTACACAATCATGGGAAAGACTGCTGCTCTGACAGTTGTCCAGAAGACAATCACTGACACCCTTCACAAGGAGGGTAAGCCACAAACATTCATTGCCAAAGAAGCTGGCTGTTCACAGAGTGCTGTATCCAAGCATGTTAACAGAAAGTTGAGTGGAAGGAAAAAGTGTGGAAGAAAAAGATGCACAACCAACTGAGAGAACCGAAAACCTTATGAGGATTGTCAAGCAAAATCAATTCAAGAATTTGAGTGAACTTCCACAAGGAATGGACTGAGGCTGGGGTCAAGGCATCAAGAGCCACCACACACAGATGTGTCAAGGAATTTGGCTACAGTTGTTGTATTCCTCTTGTTAAGCCACTCCTGAACCACAGACAACGTCAGAGGCGTCATACCTGGGCTAAAGAGAAGAACAACTGGACTGTTGCCCAGTTGTCCAAAGTCCTCTTTTCAGCACGAGAGGCAAGTTTTGTATTTCATTTTGGAAACCACGGTCCTAGAGTCTGGAGGAAGGGTGGAGAAGCTCTTAGCCCAAGTTGCTTGAAGTCCAGTGTTAAGTTTCCAGTCTGTGATGATTTGCGGTTGCAATTGTCATCTGCTGGTGTTGGTCCATTGTGTCTTTTGAAAACCAGAATCACTGCACCCGTTTACCAAGAAATTTTGGAGCACTTCATGCTTCCTTCTGCTGACCAGCTTTTTGAAAGATGCTGATTTCATTTTCCAGCAGGATTTGGCACCTGCCACACACTGCCAAAGCACCAAAAAGTGGTTAAATGACCATGGTGTTGGTGTGCTTGACTGTCCAGCAAACTCACCAGACCTGAACCCCAGAGAGAATCTATGATGAGCTGAAGGCCACTGTCAAAGAAACCTGGGCTTCCATACCACCTCAGCAGTGCCACAAACTGATCACCTCTATGCCACCGGCGAATTGAGGCAGTAATTAAAGCAAAAGGAGCCCCTACCAAGTACTGAGGTACATGTACAGTAAATGAACATACTCTCCAGAAGGCCAACAATCACTAAAAATGTTTCTTTATTGGTCTTGTGAAGTATACTAATACTTTTTATTAAATGTGAGCCAAAATCATCACAATTAAAAGAACCAAAGACTTAAACTTCTTCAGTCTGTGTGGACTGAATTTATTTAATACACAAGTTTCACAATTTGAGTTGAATTACTAAAATAAATGAACTTTTTCCACGACATTTTAATTATTATGGAGCAAGCACCCTGTATATGTGTGTGTGTGCGTGTGTGTATATAAATTCTTAATTTGTAATATTATAATGGGACCATATAGCAAATATTGTTTCACTTTTCAGTTTCTACACAAATTTTTGTATTAACTGCATTCATCAAGCTCAACCTTTCAAACCTGTTACCCCGCCTGTTACTCTGTTAAAAAAATGAACACAAAAACGAGAGATGATAATTGTGCATCACACAATTTTATAGTCTCAGATTCTAGTAAACAACTTAAAACTAATATTTCCTGAAGGTGATGCACCTGTTTTCATTTATCAAATTTTTTTTTTTAAGAAAAAAAAGTTTCAGGTTCCGTAACCTGCACCCTGTTGCTGTAAAAGCGTTGGTGAGTGAGGTGAGTGTATAATTAGCAGAAGACCGTGATCGGTTAAACCGCGTCCCTCGCATGTGTTTACACCGGGGGTGGTCCCTCCCCTCCCCCACACACTCATCCCTCCTTTCTTTTCACTCCTTCCCCCTCTCTTCCAACTCCTCCATCTCCCTCTCCGCCCGCTATTTCCAACAGCTGATTTCCAGGAGACCAGAGAGAGAGGAACACGGCGAGACCGCCTCAGGTGTGGAGTCGGCTGCAAGCCCAGCAGAAGGATTTAAAAGCGGGCAGAAATGCGCGGAGAGCGCTGCGATCCGCACGCGTCCGTCATGAAGATCTGAGCTCCGCCGCCGTCCGCGTCCGAGAGGTTAGCCACGGTGCTGTTAAAAGCTACTTTACAAACATCTGCAGCCATCAAAAAGACATTATCGGCCTTTGTTCAAGAGTTACAGCTCGTGTTTTCGTTTGCTTTGTGCGTTAGGTTGGACCCTATTCACTTTGTTATTATTTTCGCTTTGAAATAGACCATTTTGTGCATATAAACATCATATATAGGTCACGGAAGCAGATGTAATTAGATAGCTAGCCGAGGGAACAGCTGGTGAGGTCGCGTTAGCTACATTATTATTAGAGTTAACTGGCTTGAAATTCTATCAGACTAAACAAAAAATGTAGAGGATTTGAGCTACAGGGCTGCTGTGGTAGTGGAAGGGGCTAATAGCAGCAGCTTATAAATATTAACCTTGTAGCGAGTCACGAAGGGTAACTGTAGCTTGTTAGCTCGGGTTTATAGAGGAAAGAGCAGCTTTGCGAACAAAGATGAGGAACGGCAGACTGATGTGAACTTCCCAGAAGTGTTGCAAGCGCAAGTTTTTGCAGGCTATTCACAGTTATATATATAGAGAAACGATCTGTCAGGACCACCGACCGAGCACATGATTAAAGTGCATCAACCTTTGGCGTGCGACTTTGGTCTAGAACTGTTTTACTGAGTGAGCTTGCACTGTTGCAATGCGGCATGCGAGGTACGTGAACAAACACACAACACTGGCTCTACCAGCGTGTTTTATTTCCCTAATATTTATCTATATTGTTTAGGTTCAATTTTTAATGTATGTGATAGCTAATTATTTTTGGACTGGTTACCTGTTGAGGAAGTCTTACATTAACAACATTACCATAGTGCATGTTATTTTCACACAACCTCAAAAGGAAGGAATAGTTATCATTTATATGATACATGCATTTTAAAGACATTTATTTAATATTATAATAATACATAATCATATTTTTATTAACGTGTAATGTAAAGCTTTGTGAAATTTTGTTGTGACCACCGTTTTTAAACCCCCCCCAAATGTCAAAAGATATTTCTCCCCAACTTCTGTAAGTCCATGTGATACCTTTTATGAGGAGAAAGCAAAAATAAAAGGCATATTTCACTGGAAACTGCAAACTCGGCAGGATTTTGATTGTCATTTACACTTTCTGCCAATACTTCCACTGACTTGGAGTTCGGTTGGCAGGTTATGACAAACATGAGAACTGATGTTGACAACAAAAGTGGAAGTGCAACTGGCACATTAATTGAAACTTCATGAGGTCGATTTCAAAAGGTAATAGTGGAAGATTTTCCATGGAGTGCCTGTTTTATTCCTTTTGGGTTCCACTGAAAATGATAAGTGAGAGGGAAGAGTTTTATCTGTAATTTAGTACCTCTTCAAGTTTGGCATACTATGAAAACTGTTTTTTGCGGCGTATTAATTTGTTACGAATTGTCATGGTTTGATCCAGGGTCCAGAAATTAAACCTTGCCAAGCGCCAAATACAAAGTGGACATTAGCTTTGGTAGTAAATTTGCCAGGGGAATTTCTGCCGTTAGTACATAGTTGGGTCTCTCATTTAGAAATTGTGTTTATAGACTTTGGCTACAGGTAACAATTTAAAGGGATAGTTCTCTAAGGGAAAATCTGTCCTATTTACTCGCCCTCATGTCACTCCCGATTGAAATGGCTTTCTTTTTTCCTATGGAAAACAAATTTAATGTATATTGTTACTGTGTTTGGTAACTAAAACAGTTCAGTTCCATGACGGCCATGTGTGGACCAAAAAATACCATGAGATCAATGAGAACTGAGCCGTCTGTTTATAAGCAATGATTCAGATGATCGACAGAATTGTGTGGACAGTCGGCTTTAAGGATAATTCTCACATGTGTTTATCATGCAAGAGGCTTTCCAGGATCCTCTCGGCCAACAGGTGGTGTAACTTGTTCCCTGGATCAGAGTTAGGCCACACGTATTTTTGTGTCAAACCACGACAGGCACTACCTAAGTGTGCTCAGCGCAACACCACAATCCGACCGGACCAACGCACCCGCTGGGAATCCCAGACACCCGGCGTCTCTCGGGGGCAGCGCAGAGAGGAGGGGCAGCCATCCGCCAACCTAACAGTAAACCCAGCAAGTGGAGGTACCAACGTCCTGCTGAAATGGAGCCTGACGGACCACGGTTATGGTTGCATTTGGCGGTGGTTGGTAAGTCCCCTGTCATCTGGTCACACGATTTTATGATGGTAAAATCTGTTTACAATTTAAAATTTCTTTTCAGTGTGTTTTACAGGTTTCATTACAATTGACCAAACCCCCAAAGTTTTGGCAGTGGTGTTATCTACACCACTCTGGCTATCCTTTGCATTGATAGGTCTGTGACGGACCCTCGGGGCTATGGGCGCAAGGTGGCTCTGAAGGAAAATGCCGAATGTCTTCAGAAACCTGGTCTCCGCAACGTCGTGTAGGGAACTCAGGATGATTGTTTCCTTTAAACATGACAATGTAAGCTGTTTGCGGGAGTGGGGAAGGGAAGCTCGCTTGGTGGGTTGCCATAAAAAGATGCGAATGGGATATTGTGAAAGGACATTGTGTGTGTTTCAGTTTGAATTTGATGCATGTTTTTTGTAATGATGGGAAATTTGCTTGGTAGGTGCTTGTCAGCCCTGGACATTCTCCAACCTCCACAAATCGAATGCTTTGAGGAGATGTATCTTCAGACTCATGCTTCACCTTTTATTCTCTTCATGCATCAGTACTAAAGGGGATCCAGGGATGTCCACTCAAAAATTTTAAAATTATCTCATTATTTATTTGTACTCATGACATCCCAGATTAAGATTTCAGTTGCGAAAGCAAAGATTTAAAAAAAAAGAATCTATTTTTTTAGTCCAATAATGCAAGTGTTACAGACCCCCAAAGCTGATGCTAAAACAAAAACACAGAAAGAAAAACAATGGAACCCATAGACCCCTGATGATGCCCATCCCGTGTCTTCAGAAGGTGGATTGTCTTCTTCTGTGTTCCTCGAGACAAGTTGTTCTAAACCTCTGTGTGAGCTTCTTTTTTTCTGCTGAAACACAAAAGAAGAATTTTGGAAGAATGTTAGGGAAGACAAACAGCTGCTGACAGCCATTGACCGTCAATTATCGGGAAAAAAAAGTACAATTACGAAGTCAAATGGTGTTCAGGAATCTGTTAGGTTACCAATGTTCAAAATATCACTTTGTGTCAGCAGAAGAAAAGGACAATCATACAAGTTGTTGAAAACACACTTGACGGTGAGTGTAAATGATGACAGAACTTGTTAGTTTTAGCTGCGAAATGTCCCTTTAGGTAGTTGATTTGTTTCCATAGGAGTGTTTGACGGTATATATACATGTGGCAGATGGTATTACGTTAAAACGCCGTAGATGTCTTTGCATGTGTATCAGTGTTTGTGCTTTGTTATCATGTGAAACAAGTGCTAGGGACATGGAACGTAAGGCAGACCAAGCTAATATGACACCAAACAGGTGAAAAGAAAAGGAAAATACTGTGTAATGAGTTTAGCTGATTAGCAAATTGGGGTATTACTATTGAATGTAACTTGCAATATGGGATTTGCTGTTCTGCAGGGGACTCAGAATTTGGATCCACTTTTAGTCTTTATAATTATAAATTTTTACAGCACAGGCTTGAGTAGTTATTTGTTACACTGAAAAAAAAAACAACAGTTTGAATTAACAGTGAAGCTGTTTTTGCATTAGTCTTTCATGAATGTCCTGGTTTTGCATCAAACGTTCAAAAGTAACACACTGCCAAGCGTCAAAATACAATTGCAAAATTAGCCTCTTGGCCGAGTAAATTTGCAAGTAGCTGTTAGGATTTTTACGTGCATAATGCAAGTCAGTTGGGGGGAAAGTATTTCATGTATATTTATTGTATATTATATGTGGATTTACGTATAGTAAAACTACACACATAATGTATTAAAGGAAAATGTATTGATAAAATATCTATATATAATAGAAATATTACATGTAATTATTTTCAAAATGTACACTGGTGTTTGTTTATAGATACATACTAAAGATACCAGCACCACCCACACATTACATAAATAAAAACTTTTATGCTTGATGACGTGCTGAAGGACAGTACAGACGATAATGTGAAGGGAGATGAAGAGACCATTGACAGCACTCGTTAGCATTATTTTTTACTATATGCCTCCCTACTACATGCCAGTGTAAATCTTCATCTGGGTGATTTCTAAATGATGGCTACTTTTAGCACATGGCTAATAATTCTCAGGATTTTACACAGAGGCTAGTATAAGTTTGCACAGATATATTTTTTTTTCATTCAGAACACTCTGATACACTTATCTGAGAACTTAAGTTTAACATCTACCATTCAACGCGATCTGGGATATTTCAGTCCATCTCAATGGATGTGCAGCGCACCTGTATTGATTGTACCGTGGAACTCATGGGTGAAGGAGCATGACTCACCGCTGTTTGGTCCTCGGCTGAAGAACAAAAGATCAGGGGGCGTGGTTGGATCCAGATCCAACTCATCCCACCTTACATATACCAAACCTACCCGGCCCCCCCTGGATGTGGATCCAACCACGCCCCCTGTATCTTGGGTTCTGCAGGAGGGGCTCGCCTTTTTGCTGAGAGCGCTGTGTGGTGTTTTCTCACACATGAAAACAGACCGACGAGAGGGAAAGATAGAATATACACGAGAGCGTTGAGGTTTCTTACCATACCAACGGGCGGAATCATACGCGCACTGTAAAACCATATTGTTTTTGTATTTTTCTGTCAAAATAAGGAGTGCTTTTAGGAATTATTCAGCTGGTAGCGCAAAGCAGTGGGCGGGACAAGGGACTAATGCTTATGAATGGAAACGCGCAATCTCATGG